>NC_136527.1:112770150-112810150 GCF_053919585.1 Euprymna scolopes | reverse complement strand
GATTATCGAGTCTCACAAGATGTCTGTAAAATGTCAGACACTTCTTTATTGTTCTAACTTAAAACCGTGCGCTAGCAGTGTCAGAAATTTCGTGAAAATAGTGAATAATTCCACCCCATCTTTCCAAGCTTATAACTCCTCGAAAAATGTAATTCAAGCCCTAATTTTTTTTTCAATTAAAGGAGTAAGGACCAAGGTTTTATTTAAAAAAAAAACAAAACAAAACAATGTGTTTTTTTTTTTTTAAAAAGGTTTTAAACTTCGGACTTTACAGGTAAATTTCTAAAAAACTGTTTTTTTTTTTGTTTTAAATTTGAATATATTATTTATTGACCTTTTCTCTTCAATTTGTGATATATAAACCTATTAAACATAAATTAATTATTTACTTTTTAATAGACATTTCAAAATGAGAGGCGTAAATTATTCGACCCCCTATCTTTCTAAGCTTATAACTCCTCGAAAAATGTAATTCAAGCCCTAATTTTTTTTTCAATTAAAGGAGCAAGGACCAAGGTTTCATTAAAAAAAAAAAAAAAAGACAAAAAGAAAAAATGTGTTCTTATAAAATAAGGTTTTAAACTTCGGACTTTACAGGTAAATTTCTAAAAAACTGATTTTTTTTTTTTGTTTTAAATTTGAATATATTATTTATTGACCTTTTCTCTTCAATTTGTGATATATAAACCTATTAAACATAAATTAATTATTTACTTTTTAATAGACATTTCAAAATGGGGGGGGCGTGAAAATGGGGGGGCGTGAAAATGGGGGGGCGTGAATTTAAAAAAAACGTTTGTCTAAAATATTATATTCGGTTTATTGGAAAGAACATAAAATTTCACATTGACCCTGAAAATATCGTAAAAATAGAATCAATAGAAAAATTTTGATAGATTTTTAAAATTTAAAAATTTAAAAATATTGAGTTTAAAAATTGAAAAATATTGAGTTCGGAAAATTCATTACTGTTTTAAAAAAAAAATAAAAATATTTTTATTACTTTTAAAACAACTGTAATAGTTTATTTTGGAAGTATAATCCATAAAGAAAATAAATAACCCACTTTTAACAGAGAAATTACGAGATTTTTATATTGTATTCGCAGTTTCGTGTTAGGGGTGTCAAAAATTCCTACAAAAATTCTGATACTGCTAACCGTGCGCTACTTTTGTTTGTGTTAAATAAACGTTTTAAAATAAGTTAAAACAACAAAAATGTGATCTAGGTAGGTAGAAGAGTAACTTATCTTGCCTTTGGTAACATTCATTTTCTTATAATATTATTTGTTCACTACTTTTTCGTTTTGTTCTCTTGAATGCGAAATATTCGCCGTGGAATTTCCACGGGTCACGATTATTTCGTTTTATTAATCTTAAGTTTCATAGAATAAAAAGTTCAGACACAACTTTGTCGAGCGATTTATAATCGATTTCATTTAACTTCTGTTTGACCCCGGCACGTACGATCCTTTCTCTCCTTCCCCCACTCTCTCTCTCTTCTTTAGCTTGGTGACAAGCGATATGCTTATGTGTGCGTGCGTGTGTGTGTGTGTGTGTGTGTGTATGTGTGTACATGCGTGCGTATGTGTGTTGTCGTATTCACCAAAATTAAAAAAAATAAAAACTTTTTTCCCCGACCGACCGGATTAGGGTTGTGAGGTGTGGTTAGAGTTCATGAAAATAAATGTTAGCAATAAAAACTTTTTAAAACCAAGTTAGAAAAAAGAACACAATTTGCTTCCCCCACCAAATTATCATATTATTGGAGCGTCTAAATTAAGATTCTTCTTTTTTTTTTTAGGCGATGTAATAAACCATATTTTAGAGTAGGGTGCCTCCTGTCTTTACTTTGGTTTGTATATTTTTCATGTAGCAAAAATGCTTCCGGGAGATCTTTTTAGGATTCTAAAGGTTTGCCTTTTTTTACACTTTTTATTATCTTCGAAAAATGTACACAAATGTAAACAAGCAGTTTACGATTTGAAAGGCATCGTTAAAATGATATTTTTCGCTAGTTCTTTCAACTTTATATTTTTATTTCATCGTCTTCAAGTCCAATGTAAATAAGTTCTTGATGAGCCGTTCCTCTTAAATAATCCAATTTACCAAATGTACACTTCTAACGATTACTATGATATTGTCCATTGACTACTGTACACACTTTAACCCTTATCCTCGAGTGGCCTCTGGGACTTGATAAGTAGTGATTCCTTTATATAAAAAAAAAAAATTTCACTACTTTGATGGTGAATCTATAGTCAGTCTGTGCTGATTTTCCTTGCAATATTCGTTTTCAGCATACCTGAACACACTGAGGGTTGGCCCCTTTCATATGCCGCCTGTTTAAACATGGTCGCCAGTGATTTACATTTCAAAATACACGCATTAATAAAACTAGCTCCAAAACTAGTAGTCTGTCTGTCTGTGCTAATTTTCCTTGCGATATTCGTTTTCAGCATACCTGAAAAACTGATGGTTGCCCCCGTTCATATATCACCTGTTCAAACATGGTCGCCAAGGATTTGCATTTCAAAATACACGCATTAATAAAACTAGCTCCCAAAATAAACTCTGTCTGTGTGTGCTAATTTTCCTTGCGATATTCGTTTTCAGCATACCTGAACAAACTGAGGGTTTGCCCCTTTCATAGGCCGCCTGTTCAAACATGGTCGCCAGTGATTTACATTTCAAAATATACGCATTAGTATCTCGAAATATACGTATTAGTATCTCGAAAACTATTTGTCTGTGCCTTGCGATAGTCGTTTTCAGCATACCCGAACGATTTTAAAATGGACAGTCCGAATGTTAACGAACCACACACACACAAAAAGACACACACACACACGTAAACTCAGTGAAAGTGTCTACTGTCGATAAGGTAGTTGTAAATTAGATTACTGGCTCTTATGAGTTTTAGTCTAACCATCCTTTACAACTGTGATACAGTAGAACAGTCCGTCTCTGGACAATTAGCAGTGTATCGCATAACTCAATGACAGTGTCGAATGTTGACTAGCTAGTTGTAAGTTAGGTTACTGGCTCTGATGAGTTACACTCTAACAACCCTTAATAACTGTGATATAGCGGAACAGTCCGTTTTTGGACAAGTGGCGGTGATCGCATAACTCATTGAAAGTGCCGAATGTCTATTAGCTAGTTGAAACTTAGATTACTGGCTTTAATGAGTTTCAGTCTAACCACACTTAATAACTTTGATACAGCGGAAGAGTCCGTCTGTTTCGCATAACTCATTGACAGTGTCGCGTGTCGATTAGCTAGTTGTAACTTCGTAGCCGAATGCCCCTTTAAGAAGAGACTTGAAGATAATAATTATTGTTATTTGTATTGTTATTCTTATCGTCCAGCCATGATGCACGTGCAGAAATCCATTTCCAACTCAACTGTGTTAAAAAAAACTTACTTCGAGACAAGAACGCCGACACTCGACTTCGAGACGAGTTTTCCCGGGACAAGTTTTCCGGGCACTGGTATAAGTGCTATGGATTCATCAGAGCACATCTCATTAAAGTACTTGTAAACAGGGATGCAACACTGAGGCGATGGGACAGACTTTGGAGATTGACCTATAGCACGGGGCCTATTAGATTAGATACTCTTTTTGTTTTTGTTTTTGTGCTCAACGATAAAAACCGACTTCTTCATTTGTGTTTGCTTCTCATTTTAACTTTTGCTCTAATAAGAGTTTCGCTAATGTGAAAAAGAAAACATGTTCGAACGTTTGCTGACATTTATTGGATGTGTTGCTACCAGTATTTTGCTTAATTTTCGAGTTTGGAACGATTGTCGAGTCACACAAGATGACTGTAAAATATCAGACACTTCTTTATTGTTCTAACTTAAAACTGTGCGCTACTTTTGTTTGTGTTAAATAAACGTTTTAAAATAAGTTAAAACAACATTTTCTTATATATTTATTTGTTTACTACTTTTTCGTTTTGTTCTTATTGAATGCGAAATATTCGCCGTGGAATTTCCACGGGTCACGGTTATTTCGTTTTATTAATCTTAAGTTTCATAGAATAAAAAGTTCAGACACAACTTTGTCGAGCCATTTTTAATCGATTTCATTTAACTTACGTTTGACCCCGGCACGTGCAGTGCAGAGAACACGACCCTTTCTCTCCTTCCCCCACTTTCTCTCTTCTTTAGCTTGGTGACAAGCGAATGCTTATGTGTGCGTGCGTGTGTGTGTGTGTGTGTGTGTGTGTGTGCGTGCGTGCGTGCGTGCGTATGTGTGTTATCTGCACGTGCCAACGTCAAACGAAGTTTAAATTAAAATTCATTTCGTCGGTTTCAACAAAATTTAAAAAAATAAAAACTTTTTTCCCGACCGGCCGGATTAGGGTTGTGAGGTGTGGTTAGAGTTCGTGAAAATAAATGTTAGCAATAAAAACTTTTTAAAACCAAGTTAGAAAAAAGAACACAATTTGCTTCCCCACCAAATTATGGTATTATTGGAGCCCCCGCGTCTAAATTAAGATTCTTTTTTTTTTAAAGCGATGTAATAAACCATATTTTGGAGTAGGGTGCCTCCTCTCTTTATTTTGGTTTGTATATTTTTTATGTTGCAAAAATGCTTCCGGGAGATCTTTTTAGGATTCTAAACGTTTACTATTTTTACACTTTTTAATTATCTTCGAAAAATGTACACAAATGTAAACAAGCAGTTTACGAGTTGAAAGGCATCGTTAAAATATTTTTAGCGAGTTCTTTCAACTTTATATTTTTATTTCGTCCTATTCAAGTCCAATGTAAACAAGTTCTTGATAAGCCGTTCCTCTTAAGTAATCCAATTTACAAAATTTATACTTCTAACGATTACTATGATATTGTAACATTGACTACTGTACACTCTTTAAACCCTCGAGTGGGCTCTGGGCCTTGATAAGTAGTGATTCTTTGTAAAACAAAAAATATTTCAATACTTTGATGTGCTAGTTTTCCTTTTCATTTCAAAATACACGCATTAATAAAACTCCCTTGAAAACTATTTGTCTCTGCTAATTTTCCTTGCGATATTCGTTTTCAGCATACCTGAAAAACCTGAGGGTTGGCCCCTTTAATATGCCGCCTGTTCAAACATGGTCGCCAGTGATTTACATTTCAAAATACACGCATTAATAAAACTAGCTCCAAGACTATTTGTCTCTACTAATTTTGCTTGCGATATTCGTTTTCAGCATACCTGGACAAACTGAGGTTTTGCCCCTTTCATATGCCGCCTGTTCAAACATGGTCGCCAGTGATTTACATTAAAAAAAAACGCATTAATAAAACTAGCTCCAAAACTATTTGTCTCTGCTAGTTTTCCTTGCGATATTCATTTTCAGCATACCTGAAAAAAACTGAGGATTGGCCCCTTTCATATGCCGCCTGTTCAAACATGGTCGCCAGTGATTTACATTTCAAAATACACGCATTAATAAAACTATCTTTAAAACTATTTGTCTCTGCTAATTTTCCTTGCGATATTCGTGTTCAGCATACCTGAACGGTTTTAAAATCAACATTTCGAATGTTAACGAAACACACACACACACACACACACACACACACACAAACAAACAAACACACACACACGTAAACTCAGTGAAAGTGTCTACTGTCGATAAGCTAGTTGTAAATTAGATTACTGGCTCTGATAAGTTTTAGTCTAGCCACATTGTAATACAGCGGAACAGTCCCTCTGTTTGGCATAACTCAGTTAAAGTGTCGACTGTCGATTAACTAGTTGTAAATTCTTAAGCGAAAAGCCCCTTTAAGAAGCGACTTGAAGATAATAATAATAATTATTTGTATTGTTATTCTTATCGGCCAACCTTGCTCGTGCGTTGAAAACAGAAATCCATTTCAAACGGAACTTTTTCAAAACTTAGTTCTTCTTCAAAGAGACAAGAATGCCGACACTCGACTTTTTGTCGCCACCCCGATCGTCGCTCATAAAATGATTCTTTGCCTGGGATCAAAATGGCGAATCTCAATTGTAAATTGAGAAAGTCAAGCTAAATACAAGGACGATTCATATAAATTATAGCTGATTAAAACTTTGTCAAACGAGGAGCGAAACACACACACACACACACACACACACACACACACACACACAAAGTAATGATTTGTGTTTTTGTGTGTTCGTGTATTTATGTATTTGTGTGTGTGTTTATGCGAGTGCGTGTATGTGTGTTTATGCAAGTATGTGTTTATGTGTGCGTTTATTAGAGTGTGTGACTCCTCTCAGCTGTCTCCGTTTCTTCTCCCTTCCTCGTTGACGTGATGGGGGAGAGCGTAGACACACATATTTTCTCTCTCTCTCTCTCTCCTCACCCCTTGCCCCTCTTTCTCTCTCTGTCTCTGTCTGTCTGTCTCTCTCTCTCTCTCTCTCTATATATATATATATATAGATATATTTATATATATATATTTATATAAACTTAATAGCAGGGGCAGAGAGAGAGAGAGAGAGAGAGAGAGAGAGAGAAGAGGGGAGGAGGTTAGCAGCAAATGGTCTTTGCTAACATTTATTTTCATAAAATTTATGAAAATAAATGTTAGCAATAAAAACTTTTTAAAACCAAGTTAGAAAAAAGAAAACAATTTACTTCCCCAACAAATTATCGTAGTATTGGAGCCCCCGATTCTTCTTTTTTTTAGACGGTGTAATAAACCATATTTTTGAGTAGGGTGGCCAACTCTCTTTATTTTGGTTTGGTGATTTACATTTCAAAATATACGCATTAATAAAACTAGCTACAAAACTAGTAGTCTGTCTGTCTCTTCTAATTTTCCTTGCGGTATTCGTTTTCACCATACCTGAACAAATTGAGGGTAGGCCCCTTTCATATGACACCTGTTCAAACATGGTCTCCAGTTATTTACATTTCAAAATACATTTTTGGATATATTACTATTTTTGACATGACAATTAAGTACGTGATATTGTTTTTGTTTAAAACAAAATTTAAAAAAAATAATATAAAAAAACAGGGTCAATTTTTACGATGTGCCCGAGCATATTATAAACACCCCAACCGCCCCATGTTAAGAACGGTTTTCTATGTTGGGGAGGGGGTGTTTATTCCGAAAGCCGTTCTTAACATGGGGTGATTGGGGTGCTTATAATACGCTGGGGCACGTCGTAAAAATTTAATAAAAAATGTTGGCAAACTCAAAAGCAAGTTCGACAACTCTAGAAAGGGTCGCATCAGTATGTTACACCGTCAAATCACGATATAGTTTTAGAACATATAATGAAAAGTATTTGATTAATATTTAATAAAAAATATTTTGAAAATGTTAAATATTTTTTATCTTCTTTTATTACGCACAGCAAAGTTTCACGGTTTTAAAAAAAATATTTTAATATTTTTTTTAAAATGTAATTTGAGGGTAAAAACGTCAAATCACGATATTACGAATTATTAAAGTTTTATCACGATATTATGAATTATTAATGTTTTATCACGATATTATGAATTATTAAAGTTTTATCACGATATTATGAATTATTAATGTTTTCAAAGATTTTTTTAAATATTTTTTTTAAATACTTTTTTTCAAGTTTTACACTTTACACACAACAAAGTTTCACAGTTTTTTTTTTATTTTGCTTTGTTAAGACCGTAATACACTTTCTGAAAATTGTTTCTTTTTTTCTGTTAAATAAACAGTTATCTATATAATTATAAAACTCAAATGACCTTGTAACGATACAATGTTCCGGTTTACGACATCCGGTTGCGCATGCGCGCATAAACATTAACCCATAACAACGTAAACAAATAAACACAAATCGCTTCTTTTGCAGATTTTGACCTGAAATATTAATGTTATTATTTCGAAATTATTATTTAAACGTAATACAGAAATGAACGATGTAAAAAAAAAAAGCAGATATATCAAAATTTGTATTTAACTATAATAAGTATTATGGTATCTGTTCAGTGCACATTTACCGATAAGTATGGCCAACGACTTATAATTCAGTAACTGTATTTTTTTTTCAAAAATAATCAATTATAATAAACAGAACGACTCATAGAAATCTATCTATATTCTTTTTTCATTTTAATATACTTTCATAGAAATGTTTCTGTTATGTCAAAAAAAAAACATTTTCTTTACGTCACAAGTGTCATAATACATGAATTCCATAGCTAATATAACATACTGACCCAACGGGTCACGGGTAGTCTAGTAAATATATAAAAATGTATATTTTGTTCGTTTACTTTATTTAATCAAATTCGTTCAATATAATTTTCTTTACAAAATAACACATGATTTGACGGTGTAAAATACTGATGTGGTGACCCTTATAGAGTTGTCGAACTTACTTTCGAGTCTGCCGGAAGTGCAAGACTGCCAAAAAGTTTTACCTAAATTAATTTTGATAAAGCATAGAAATAAAAAATACACAATTTTCATAAAATTTTTATTCATGTAAAAATAAAATAAAAACAATGGACATTTATTGGAATGATTTTTTTTTTCTGTAAAAACAAAAACAACAAAAATAAATAATAAACATTTTTTTAAAAGAAAGTAAACGTAATTATTGTTCGGAATTTTATTACGTCCACAAAAAAAAAGGAGGAATAATGCCTGGAAGGATGGTCTTGAGACAACAAAAGAAACACGACCTCCCTCTCCCACTACAAAAAAAAAATTGGTAATCCCTGGGAGTAACATGGCATGACAATAATATTGATACTACATTATCACTATTGCCGGCTTTTGTTAAAATTGGCACTTATTTGTTTACAAAGCCATTTGACGGAAGTGACGTCAGACAAATTTAAAGGTACGGATGGCCAACAGGTACTTGTACAGTTTAATCAAGATATTAAAAAAATGAAAATATCGATAAAAAGTCATAGTTTACGTATCCGTTATGGAATAAAGATCTCCCCGCAAAAATTTCACCAAGTAGTTTTTTTTTTTAATTTTTTTACGGCTAAAAACAATTTGTTATGATACCGAGCAAAAGGTTCGATTTTTAGGAAGAAAAGCTAGTATTAAAGATGCGGAGGGAGTGTCACTGTTGTGCAGAAGTGCCAAATAATCTTTTATTTATACTTCTATAACAAAATTATAATCTTTATAATAAAAATATGGACAATTCTACACTATTGGGACGAAATTTCGGAAATGGTAATATTGAATTTCACATGAAAACAATGGTATCTATGTATTCCTTGTATTTTTAAAATGATTATATCCAAAAATTACGAAAATCGATACGGTAGAAAATTATTTATTAAAGAAAATAAAATAGAATTTGATGAAAATGATCGTAAGACATAGGAGAGTTCAAATAGGAGGTAATTTTCCATTTCTATTTAAACAAGATGGCGGCAATTTTTCACATGCTAAAACGATTAAAGTTGTTTTTTTTATAATTCAGTAATATTCAGGAACTTAACATTCTAATTAATTAAAATTGACAAAAAAAAAATCAATAGAAACCATTGTTTTTATCTGAAAACTATTTATCGACTAAAAAATTTTGTTCTGATAGTGTAGAAGTGCCAAAATATGCTTATGCAGTTATTTTTTTTTTTAATCTTTAAATTTGTCTGACTTCATTTTCGCCGAATGGCTTTGTAAACAAGGGAGTGCCAATCTTAACAAAAGCCCTATTGCCAAACCAAAAAGGAGGAGATAATATCTAGGAGGATGGTCTCGTGACAAGAAAACGGACGCTACTCTATCAACCCCTCATCCGGAACAATACAACCTGATAGTTTTTATCCTACAAGTGTTATTTTAGTATTCGCTGTAGCCATGGTAGTGATACACGGGCAATTACTGATGGTCATTTTAAAAATGGAGAAGTATAATAAACGTGATGGTGAAAAGAAAATAAATGTTGTTGTTTTTTTGCCATTCATCAGGGGAAAACAGAAGATTTTTATTTCTATGGGGTGCGGGTCAACTTGCTTTTAGTGCCTATTTTCCAAAAAAATGTACAGACATCTTTAATTAGTAAAATTAACACAAACAATTGTAAAAAAAAAATGTATAGTCAAGTGTGTGTCTGTGTCAATCGGCCAGGTTTTATTTCTTCCAGCCAGGTATGGATTTGTGTCAATCAGCCAGGTTTTATTTCTTCCGGCCAGGTGTGTGTCTGTGTCTATCAGTTGGGTTTTATTTGATCTTGTCAAGTGTCAGGCCCAGTACTCAAAACCTGATATTGAACAAATGTCAGAGAAATTATCTTTCTATACGAATGCTCAAAGACATGACTTGATTTCTTACGCTAAAGTAAATAATAAACATTTTGTCCATTTTATTGGGGGGGGGGTAATAATATTCTACAGATGATGTGTAAGTAATTTCTGGCTTGAATTAAATTTTAAGGACAAAAGCCAAGTATTTATGGTTCTTCTGTCTTTCAAGGGAACCATTAATATTCTCTGGCGGCCCTGTCATATCAAAGACCCTGAACATTTTTACATACCAAACAGATAACATTGGCATAAACTGTAGGAAATGATGTAAAATTCATTTCCAGCTCCCTGTTTCCCTAACAGTACCAACATACAGAATTTAAATGTAATGTGAACAAACATCTTGCTTCTAAACCCCTATAAATCTGGCCCCTACCACAGTAGTCCCTTATGCTTCAGTGGCAATGTGTCTTGTTTAGAGTAAATAAGTAAGTTAAAAACTGAAAAAGAAAATGATGTTGAAAGTCAGCAATCCCCTGACAGGCTTATCTTCATTCTCATTTGCGATTTGACATAACCTTTTCGAGCATTCTGATGGGCATTTCAAACAGGAGCGACACAATGAACGCGACGCCATAGGAGATCGTAAGATGACCAATGAAAGCATAGATCTGGAATAAAAAGGAAAAAAAATAAAAGTGATTTTAAGGATTTAAAGTTTTGGTAATTTATTCTGGTTAGGCAAAAATCAAATATCGAAAAAAGAATAATTAAAACAGAGATGACCAACGAAAGCGTAGATGTGGAATAAAAACAAAAAATTAAAAGTGATTTTTAACATACTAAGGATTTAATGTTTTGGTAAATCATTCTGGCTAGGCAGAATCAAATATCCAAGACTTTGGAATTCCATTCCATGTCCCTGCTTCCCCAACTGTACTGGCGTGCAGAAGTTCGAGTGCAACGTGAACCGACATCTTGCTGCCCAAATCCCTACATAGTACCCCAGTAGTTGTTGCCCCTGATAGTAGCCCCCTACATCAAAGTGGCAATGTGCCTTGTTTGGGTTGAAAATGTAATTAAAAAAAAAATATGATAAAGATGTATAAAAAGTGAAAACTTACAGTCGTTGCATTTGATAGGTAGAGTGGGGTCATGCTCATCCTCATACCAACCATGATGATAATGGGATGGAGGAGATAAGCACAATACGTTAAACGGTTCATTATGATCCAGAACTTCCAGGAAAGGATGTGGCTGATCATTCCTTAAAAGAAAAAAAAAAAAAGATTTGTGTTAAAGCTGCATTTGAATAAAAACTGGCTAGGCAGAATCAAATATCGATTGCATAAGTCCCCCGATACAAATAAATAAAAAGAAATACACTACCAAATAATGTAAAATAAACTTACGTTAAAAGAAAAGAAATTACTTTTTTAGTGTGCGCAAAGGTGGCTGTCTGCATGAAAGAAGGAAGGGAGGAAAAAGGTGAAGACTTGAGAGCGTGAAAGAAAGAGTCCTACTACGTGTTGTGCTGAAGTAAGAGAAAGAGAGAGTCAAATAATGTTCCTTGGCGTGCAAGAAAATCTGTCATCTCAGCTACTGAATTCACTCGGCGAGCGTTCGCCTTGTGACTTGTCTTTCTGCTGGTGTCTGTTGTCTCTCTCTGACGAGAGAAGTTCTTGCTGTTTTATATTTTTTTAGAGGCTCCCAGAAGCTTGCAAGAATAAGTTTTTTAAATCGAGCCCTGATTGGTCAAAAAATCATATTTTTTATGAAGAAACATGCTTTCAACTACGGCCATTTCTCAAACATTCCGGCTTTTTGACCCAAGAGGTGTGGGTGGATGCTGTAATGCCCACGCAAATGAATTTATAAATTTCAATTTGTGCGTGTGCCTTAGAAAAATAAAAAAAAAGAATAGCACCAAAGGCAACGACAATGAATAAAAGCTGGCTAGGCAAAATCAAATATCAGTTTGTGAGATTCATAGCTAGAAAGGAACAAGGATTTGTATTAAACTTAAATATCTTAGGATAAGAAACAATTGAGGAATAAGTATTGTTTTAAAGAAACTGAATGAGGTACTATTTTTAACTTTAAAGAACATTGTGCAACAACAATGAATACAAACTGGCTAAGCAGAATAAAATATCGATTTCAATACTCATTGCTAGTTGAATTTTACTTTGATTTAAATAGTGATACCTAGAAGCGAACAAGGGTTTGTATTAACCTTAGAAGTCTTAAGATAACACATTTGAGGAATAAGTATTTTTTTGAAAGAAACTGAAGGAAGCAGTTTTTGATGCAAAAAACAGTGGGCAACAACAATGAATAAAAACTGGCTAACCAGAATCAAATATCAATCTGTGAGATTTATTTGTTTCTTGGTCATTACTTACCTCCATTGCCTGATGCACAGATGATTATGACCCAGCTTACTGCCATCGCCCAGAGTGGGTGGGATACTACTTCATAGGCTGTATACTGGCTATTTAACCAGGTGAGTGGGTTTTCCTTATTCATTGTGTATTTGATGTATGACAGAAAGAGGCAAGTGCTGACCGCAAAAGCCCATCCACACAATTGGAGGCACTGGAAAAAAATTAAGAAAGAAAATCATTACATATATATATATATATATATACTTAGGGAATAAGAACAAGAGTCTAAAGAGCAGAGTATATTTTAATGTATTAGTAAATTCATTAATACAATCAAAATAAAAAGAAAGAAAACAGTGCTCGTTGTAATGTAGATATATAATAAGCTCGATAGGCATATATATTCTAGAGCTATTTTAATATTGAGTAAGATGATTGATAATTTATAATTAAAATTAAAAGTATCCAATGACGATGGGATTTACATTTTTGGATTTTACCGTCATTGGATACTTTACCTTTCACCAGACTATCCATTCACATGAAATCACCGTTTTCTTCACCATATTCCTTCTGCTTTACTTATCAAGTAAGATCTTTGACTTACTTGCAGTTTCATCAAATACTTTTGTATGCAAAATCAGATCCCGCATTTTGTTAATTCCTACCCTCTGATAGGAAGGAAAGTATTTCTTCGAAATTTCACGGATTAAGGACTATCCACTTATTATTTCCTTTTCAGATTAAATATGTTTTTAACTCTTTTTAAAAGTGTTTTTTAACATGTTTAATTAACTATTTGCTCTTATTATAAGCTCTATCTCCTATTTGGTTTTATCGAGCTTTTACATCTGGTTGAGATAATTTTATAAATATTAATTCTTTAATATTTATAATATACTTTAATTTTACCATCTTGGATCATTTTGGTAAATTTAATTGTAATTTTTATTTTATATATATATATATATATATATATATATATATATATATATATATATACATTAGATAGATCCTATGTTGAGAGAAAAGATATCTGGCTACTAACCTTTGGGAAACTGCGTTTTCTGCTCTTTTGCTGCAAGAAATATCCCAAGATGATTCCGATGAGAAAAGGACTAATTCGGCACCAAGGTTTCGTGTAGATGTCATCATTTATCACGCTACTGGAAACAGAAAAATAAATTGATTTGCAGGTAAGACAATAGGAATGTGTTCTGATGAACTCTTTTCACTTGTAACCCATCGACGTACATATCCCTGACAAACCCGCTTAGCAATAAGATCTCACCCCTTCACTGTTGATGTCCCTAAATGCCAGAAAGCTTTCTATTCTAATAATTTCTTCCCTCGAGCAGCTAAACTTTGGAATTCCCTTCCTGCTACCTGCTTCCTTGGTCGTACTGATATGCAGAAGTTAAAATGTAACATAACCCAACATCTTGGTAATCTTTCCTAGACATGGCCCCAAATAGTAACCCCTTACGCCCAAGTGACTATATGCTTTGTAAGGAGTAAAAAAAAAAGCATAACGAAAAGCTATAAGGTGGAAAATTAATTTTGGCCGACATTTGAATTACCTTCGTCACGTGACGTACGCAACAGAACTTAATTATCTCCCTTGTCTACATCTGTTGTTTTTTCTTTTAGTAAGCGTAATATAGTAATTTCGCTCCATTTGACAAATTTCTTTTTATATTAATAATTATTTTTCTACTCTTTTTTTATGTAGGAGTCACCACTTATCAAGGCCAGGAGGCCATTCGAGGGTAAGTGTTATTGAGTGTACAGTAATCAAGGGCATAATATCGTAGTAAAAAAAAAATCTCCTTACTGTGCGCTTGGGTCTGGTAATCGTTGCCAAAGAATCACACTAGAGACGATGTAAGCACTGAACATCATGACGATTGTCAGGAACGCAAAAGATGGAAGCCTAAAAAATAAATAAATAAAATTGTTTATAAAATTAACGCAATACTGAAAAAACAAGAACATTACTTCTTGAATTGGAAGCCATGTTTAATTTCAGAAGAGTTTCCGATGGCTAGCTATTCTGTACAAGTCCTGGATATGAAAAATTTTCAATGGGTAGCTGTTCTGTACAAGTCCTGGACTTTATGATTTTAAAAGCAAAAGAACAAAAGATCCTTCTCATGTTGACACGAAAAAATTATGTGTTGGTATGCTAAATGATTCAATTTTTATGGAGAAATTCTGGTTTCTGATTGGTTGGTAACAGAACGTGAATTAATTTGATTCGTCAGTTCTAATCGGCAGCATTTGTCAATAGAATATCCCAACTTTCAGTGAGCATATCCCATTAGATACCAAAAATATTACAATAGGAGTCACCACTCATCAAGGCCTGGAGGCCACTCAAGGATAAGGGTTAAAGAGTGTACAGTAGTCAATGGGACAATATTGTAGTAATCGTTAATAGTGGAAATTTGGTAAATTGGATTACTTAACCATCAAGAACTTGTTTACATTGGACTTGAAGACGACGTATTGTAGTCAGTTGGAAAGCAGGCAAACGGAAGACAGTTCCACAGGTGTGCAGTTCTAAGAAAGAAGCTTTGTTCATGGAATCTACATTTAGGTTAAGGCACAGATAAAGAGATATTGATATTGGTTTCAGTTAGATGAGTGTTTTTCGTGAAAGTTTGGCAAGGGGGACCAAAGATTGGAGCTCATCCGAGCACTTGCGATTACATTCACACACATATGGATATGCAAATATATAAACTTTATATATATATATATATATATATATATATATATATATATATAATAGAAAATATCCAGAACGACGTGGGTAATGTATAATATATCTAAAAAATGTACATATCTGGACAATACATATCGGATGAGGTGTGATTATATTATTTTTTCAATTTTATACATATATTTATATACACCTTATATATTTTTCATTAATTAATAATTATAGAGATGATACAACTAAATGAAAATACAAATACATCGAGGACATTGCGAAGGCTGCTGCAAGTAAGATGGGCTCCCTCTATCGTGCTAGAAGACTACTCACACCTGAGAGTATCCTGTACCTCTACAAGGCCACACACACACACACACACACACACACACATATATATATTGTGTACAGAAAGTTGTTAGATGAGACAAGTCATTGGTACCGTCGGTTTCAAGCCCGATAGTTACGAGTTTAAGATATCCATATCAAACAGAGACGAGCATTGGCTGAAGAGAGTTTGATATGGATATCTTAAACGGTCCTAACTATTGGGCTTGAAACCGACGGTACCAATGACTTGTCTCATCTAACATTCTGTACACAAAATATAAAAACGCTCTTATATTTCGGATTTTCCTTTTAATTGAGCACTCTGCTGAATTTCTTTAAAAAAACTAATCATATATATATATATATATATATATAGGTTCAGGTTTGAGGTGTTAAAAAATATTACAATCTACACGGTATATAAAAAGTTTTAAAGAATAGTAAAACTCTCATCCGAGAACCCTCCCCCCCACCTCGTCCTCCTCCAAAAAGCCTTTGCCGGACATACAAAAAATACTTGATTCTGGTTAGGTAGTTTTTCTTGTTGATAGTTTTAGCATATCATTATGAAGAAAAAAATGTAAATCGCTTTTATTTCTTCCAAAATATACTTTGTCAGGATCAGAATTATTTTCAAATGACCTCCATCTTAAAGAAAAGTTTCATACAAACTTTATTGTGTACTCACAAAATAAACTGGCAAAGGATTATGGGAGATATGATGAAAAATTGCATATCATTCGCCAAATACCAAGTCCAAAACATACACTGAAAATAAAAAAATAGCAAAACAAAAAAAATATTTAGTAAAGAATTGAAAGAACAAACAAACAAACAAAACCTGCTAACTAAGAGCAAACCCTTGTGTTTGTAGCATTTCGATAAAAATAGATTTTTAGTCGCATGAAAGCGACTCTATAAGTCACTCCGTCTGTCTGTCCGTAACACTTTTGTGCTTGGCCTTTTTGGTTAAGATCAAAGGTCTGTTGTTAATAGATGCTGTTCTTAGCTTTTTAAGTTTTTCTTGGCCTTTTAGCCAAGATCAAAATCTCAAATCCCTCGACACAAATGACATTTTATTAATATTGTTATCTTTTTTGTATTTTTGATATGATTTAAAAAATGTTTTAAAATTGGGTTTAAGTAAATACAAATTTAAAGGAGTAACCATGATAAAAGATGTTGGCCGAGAGAAAAATCATTTAAAATTTACAACAGAGACGAGACGGATCAACCAACCTCACCATCCCCCCCCCAGTTCTATCTCCCCTCTTGCCGGCTTTGGCGCCACTTCTTTTAGGCGCCAAAGTCGGCTCCCCACTTTGGACGCCGACTCCACGTCACTCATTTTGGCGATTTCCAAACACAAAGAGAGCCGTTTAAAATACATAACAACCTACTGAGCAAACCAAGCGTAGAGCTGAATGTACTTTGGATACCTCTAATAGAGAGAGAAAACCTTGAATAACAACATAGGTTTAACATTAACAAAAACCAACTAAGAATTGTCCTAGTGACATATGACCGAGTGGTCCTAGACGTTGTATCAAAGTTTACAATTACTTAAAGGTGCTGAGTTCAATCCTGAACGAAGGCAGTGGAAAGTAACATTCAAAACAGGGAATCAGTGACTATGTCCCAGAGCCTAGCTGGAGTCCGAACACGGTACCCCCGTAATAATAATAAAGGGTTGGGTTCGAGACTCCTAACAAACGGTTCCCCAGTTCGATACAAAACACCTGATGAGGGCCAGAGGGCAAAACGGCCGAAACGTTGTGACTATAACAACCAAGATGAGGAAGTCAGTCCGACAATCTCAATATATATATATATATGTACTTTTTAATTATTTAAACACTTTAGCTTTATAAAATGTTGCATTTGTATTGACCTAAATGTTGTTTAGTTTTCGAAACATTGAAATATGGGTAAGGGGGAGGGGGGTAAAATACCTAAAAAAAACTATTTCCCCTCACATATTTAACGAAAACTGAACATTCAAAGTATAGGAAAACAATGCCACAACAACAAAAAAAAAAAGATGAGAAATTATTTTCAAAAGAAATACAGATGATTTATTCAGCTAACTGTATTGTCCCGTCTTACCCCATTACTTGGGGCAAAACGAGACAAATCTATATCTTTTTCGGAAAGAACATGATTTCAGCAGAACCATAAAAATAGATCAAAATAGATAAATTTTGAATACTTACCTCTTTTCGATGTACGGGGCTGAATAAAACAATGGTAGACGTTGGCGGCAACGCGTTACCACATGATCTCTTTAATTATGGGATCATATTTTTAATAATCACGTAAATATAAACAAAGTTTCATTCCATAACGGATACGTACAATGTAAACTTTTCTCGATATTTTCATTTTTTTAATGTCTTGATTAAACTGTACAAGTACCTAGGCTTCGAGGCTATTTGCACAACTAAACGGCAATTCTGCCGATTTCTCCCTCTGATTCTAATCGGCAGGTACTCGAAATAAAATGGCGTCTCCAGTTTCGGCGATAAACTGTAGAAGCACTGATTTTTTTTATTTGATCGTTCTAACGAAAAAAAAAAGCTGAGAAAAGATAAACAAAAAGAGAGAAAATTACCCCATCTTCCAGCTTGAAGATGTTGTTGATGTAGAGTAAGTTTGTCCACCATCGACTCTGGCAGATCTCGCTGAAGTCAGACTGCCAATATGGCCCCTCAAACAGATTCGGAAGAATAAAAGTATAGACCATGAGGATCACCGCATAACAAGGGGTCAGTCTGGAAAGGAAAAGGGGACACTCATTATGCTGTTACCGAATGGGGTTTTAGACATGTGAGATGATGAAGGCCGGAGGGCAAAACGGCCGAAACGTTGTGACTATAACAACCAAGATGAGGAAGTCAGTTCGACAATCTCAATAAATTGAAATCCAATATTTCGATTTTCAAATTTCGCTCTTATAACGAAGAAGCCTCCAATTTTTTAAATGGGAAGAGAGGGACCCCATGTTTTGAATGACGGCATCTTTTAGCAGTTTACGTTATCTAATGTTAAAAATACAACAAAAAAAACACTAAAAAAATCCCCCAGGGCAACGCCGGGACATGGGTCCTGCTAATTAAAAACTAGACTTACCTGAGATAACGCCGTACATACATGAGAATCACCGTCTTTAACCCAATGTTTCCTTTGCGATAATAATTTTCCAAAAAAAAGTAGGTGACCAAAATCCCACTGAAATAAAATTAAAATTCCTTTTAGACTAACAGGGATTTCCAATTAAAAAAAAAAAATTGACAAAAATAACGTATGATTATCAAGAGGTTAATCAGTGCAAATATACAACATATTTTAGATGGATGAGAGCGTTTCGTATATGTAAGTGTGTGTATATATATATATATATACATACAGGGGGGGTTTAGAGATTACCATGTAACAACTTTGAATCCCTGAAATACAAAATCATGTCCGACCGGTCGAAGAAGAAATAAACGTATCATCATGTGGTTTTGTATCTGCGTCTTCTGTGTTCATCATTACAACGAGAAAGGTAACGTGTTTATATTATATATATAATTATTCAGAATAATGAAATACAATAAATCTACTGGTGTGCAAATCCAGTGATTATCGGTCTGACAAAATATTATTGGGTGTAATATTTTATATAAGACTATCACAGTTAGATAAAATTGCTCAATATACTAGATAGAGCAAATAAATCATAATTTAGGAATTTAAAATTTGTGATTTGAAAAAGTTAAATTTCAAATATAGAAATTTTATTGCATGCAAGACAAAGAATACAATATAGTAAAATTTTTGCTAATATTTTTCCTCGGAGGAGATGTATAAACATCGAAAACTCATGGGTTAAGGAAATATATTTTACTATACTGTATTCTTTGTCTTGCATACAATAACATTTCTATATTTGAAATGTAACTATGTAATATATTGCTGCTGGGCATTATGTAGACGTTCAGTGTGAATGAGGAGCCTGCGATATTATTGTAGCCCTTTTTTTAAAACTGTAAAAGTATTTATCTAAGTAATCTGGTTAATGTAGTGTCAGAATATATCTGGTTATTACGGTTTATCTCTAATATCCTTATAGCAGTATGTGACATATTTTCATTGTATGGATTGTATGGACACCCGGTGCGAACGGAAACCCCACGATATAACTATACCATCTTCAGACAAAATAGATACTACATTTGGATCCTAGCTAGAAGTCCAAATACAGCCCAAAAGCAACATCATTTTTTTATTGATTTTTTTTTTACATGGTTGTCACCACTTATCAAGGCCCGGAGGCCACTCGGGGATAAGGGTTATTGCTTTGATAAAGTGTCTTACTTAGTGGCATTCATTCATCCATTAGTCTGGACGATTTTTTTTTTACATAGCATCTTCGGTGGTCGGGAGATCCTATTTATTAAAGAAGAGGTATATAGAAGGTGACAACATACTACAAACATTAAATTAGCATATCTATATGTTACTAATTTAATTTTCGTAATATGTTATCACCTTCTAGCCTCCTTTTTAATAAATAGGATCTCCCAATCAAATGATGTATAATCTGGAAACCGTCACACACATACGTACGTACATTAAAGGTAGTACGGTATTAATATATAGATTACTAGCAGTTGGGGGTAATTTGCGTAAAACACGTTTAAATATGATATTTTAATTTGTCCATATTTCGTATACATTATCATAGAGTCATGATTTCAAAAGTAAAAAAAAAGTGTTTGGGTGCCATCAGCTAGAATCGAAACCGAAACTTTATAATTCAAAGCTGGTGACGTTACCACTGTACCAACGTGACACACATATAAACCAATTAAAAATAAACTAAGATGAATGTACAAAATGTTTAACAATTTTTTTCAATCAATTTGACCCCTTAAAAACAATTTTAACAGATTCATAAAAGAACGGCCCGTAGAAAACACAATCATTCGAGGCCTCTAGGGCTGCTCTGCGACTTTTAGTTTCGGAGGAGATAGAGTTTGAAAATATGGAAACAGGCAGACAGACCGACAGACAGACAGACATATAACAGTTTATATATTAGATGTATGAAATTATATATAATTTCATTAAATGTACAAAGCCGAAACTGTGTCATTCAAAGCTGGTGACGTTACCACTGTACCAACGTGACACTCATATGAACTGATTAAAAATAAATAAAGACGAATGTACAAAATGTTTAACGTTTTTTTTAATTTTGACCCATTTTTGACCCCTTAAAAACTATTTTAAATGGCTAAGGACCCATAAAAGGCTGCTGCAAAGAAGGTGGGATCCCTCTACCGTGCTAGAAAACTACTTACGCCTGAAAGTATCCTGTACCTCTTAAGGCCACCATTCGCCCATATATGGAGTACTGTTGTCACATTTGGGCCGGTGCATCAGCTGCTTGTCTCTCACTCCTGGACAGGGTTCAAAAGAGAGTCGCCAACCTGATAAATCATGAACTGTCATCTAAGCTTCAGCCTCTGTCCCATCGACGAAATGTTGCATCCCTCTGCCTTTTCTACATGTACTTTTATGGTGAATGCTCTGACGAACTACAAGCACTTGTACCTCCTCGACGTGACTACCCTTGACAAACCTGACAAGCAACTAAGTCCCACCCCTTCAAAGTAGAGATCTCTAGATGTAAGAGAGCCTTCTACTCCAGTCATTTCTTCCCCAGAACCGCTAGACTTTGGAATTCCCTTCCGGGTCCCTGCTTCCCCAACTGTACTGTCATGCAGAAGTTCAAGTGTAACGTGAACCGACATCTTGCTGCCCAACTCCCTATATAGTACCCCTGTCACTTATGTCCCCGATAGTAGCCCCCTACTTTAAAGTGGCACTGTGCCTTGTTTGGGGTGAAAATTGATTGAAAAAAAAAGAACGGTTTGTAAAAAATCCAATCGTATGAGGCCCCAAATGCCGCTCTGCGACTTGGAGACAGACAGATAGACAATCATATAGCCGTTTTTGTATTAGATTGAAACAAAAAATAAATACTTATATTAATACACAAGTATAAAGATTCTGGTACCTGAGCAGAAAGAAAGTATCCACTGCGAAGGGCGCAGCTAACACAGCCTGGAAGGTGAAACGCTGATATAAATCAATTCCATCGACAATATTTTCTGGAAAATAAAATAAAACGAATTTCTAGAGAATTTGGTGTTAGATTCGTGCGGTTGTAATTTTTACATTTGTAGCAGTTTTTTTCGGTCAATTTTTACGACGTGCCACAGGCGCATTATAAGCACCTCAACCTCTAGGTGTATCAGAAGCCACCATTAAAAATGCGTGATAAGAACTTGAATAATTCAACATACTATCTTTCCAAGCTTATAACTACTTGAAAAATGTAATTCAAACCCTATTTTTTTTCAATTGAATAAAAATAACAGGTTTAATAGCAAATTATGCAATATTTTTTTTTAAATCGGTTTTCTTTAAAGAAGATTTAAAAGAAAATCAACGAAATTTTACTTACTTCGATTATAATATACATATATATATATATAAATTAGAAAAAAATCACTAGCCTATAAAAAATACTATTCAATGGGTAATTCCATTCTTCATTGTTAAGAATTTATCCATATTTATACTTATATTCCATGTCCTTTTTAAATAAAATATTTTTTTAAACAGGGATTCAAAAAAAAAACACGCTAACTCAGATGTTTTTTACTGTTCAAATAAAACCGTTCTTAACATGGGGAGGTTGAGCCAACCTCCCCATGTTAAGAACGGCTTTCGGAATAAACACCCCGACCTTTCACAAAACGAGGCAAACAAACCAAAACAAAGAAAAAAAAATTATTCAATTTTGCAGAATAAAAACTCCTTATTTTAAGGGAGGCATCTCTATTTTAGTAAGAATTGTGAGGAAAAAAATGAATTATTTCTTCAACTATTTTATTTAATGTGACAAAGTTATATAATACTAGCATGGGTGGCCGGCGTTGCCCGGGTGTTTGGAGGTGTATGCTGAGTAAAAAAAAAAAGGTCAATATTTTTAAACTTTGACCCCTATTATGACCCCTTAACATTTATTGTTTTGGGCTCAAATCAAATTATTAAGTGAGATCCATGTCCAAGGAACCTATATCTAAAATTTCAAGTGTTTAGACCCAAAATTGTCGAAGGAGTTTAGTAGAGTTCTCAAGAGTCAAATCGTTGAACTTCTACCCCTTAACAGCCAAATTTCCGGCCGAAAACCGATCACCTAGATTTTCCCAAATCTCAGTACCCTGTATATCTAATTTCGAGTCGGTAGACTAAAAATTAACAGAATTATTGCGTAGGGAAATGTACACAGACACATAGACAGACAGACACACACACAGATACGTTCACTTTTATATATAGACTTTTATATATATAGATTAATTTCCCAAATTATATTTGCATATTATCTGAACTCAAAATTTTTTTTTCTTCTAAAGTATGCATTACTTCTAGCTAAAATTAATACATAACCCTTTCAATTTTATAAAAGTTGCATTATAACAAAAAAAAGTCATACACAGACGTCACGTGGGAGGTACAATTTCTGTATTTGATTGTAATGGACAATTTCTAAGTTCACACAAGATAGGATGCTACATGCCCAAGACAAATCAACGTGTATTCAATTGAAAATTTCTAAGTCCAAACAAGAGGGGACGTTGGTATAGGTAGATGAGAATCCTATAGACCAAGTCATCTCAACGTGTATTCAAATGAAAATTTCTAAGTCCAAGCAAGAGGGGACGTTGGTATAGGTAGATGAGAATCCTTTAGACCAAGTCATCTCAACGTGTATTCAATTGAAAATTTCTAAGTCCAAACAAGAGGGGACGTTGGTATAGGTAGATTAGAATCCTATAGACCAAGTCATCTCAACGTGTATTCAATTGAAAATTTCTAAGTCCAAACAAGAGGGAACGTTGGTATAGGTAGATAAGAATCCTATAGACCAAGTCATCTCAACGTGTATTCAAATGAAAATTTCTAAGTCCAAGCAAGAGGGGACGTTGGTATAGGTAGATGAGAATCCTTTAGACCAAGTCATCTCAACGTGTATTCAATTGAAAATTTCTAAGTCCAAACAAGAGGGGACGTTGGTATAGGTAGATTAGAATCCTATAGACCAAGTCATCTCAACGTGTATTCAATTGAAAATTTCTAAGGCCAAACAAGAGGAGATGTAGGTATACGTAGATAAGAATTCTATAGACCAAGTCATCTCAACGTGTATTCAATTGAAAATTTCTAAGTCCAAACAAGAGGGGACGTAGGTATAGGTATATGAGAATCCTATAGACCAAGTCATCTCAACGTGTATTCAATTGAAAATTTCTAAGTCCAAACAAGAGGGGACGTTGGTATAGGTATATGAGAATCCTAAAGACCAAGTCATCTCAACGTGTATTCAATTGAAAATTTCTAAGTCCAAACAAGAGGGGACGTTGGTATAGGTAGATAAGAATCCTATAGACCAAGTCATCTCAACGTGTATTCAATTGAAAATTTCTAAGTCCAAACAAGAGGGGACGTTGGTATAGGTATATGAGAATCCTATAGACCAAGTCATCTCAACGTGTATTCAATTGAAAATTTCTAAGGCCAAACAAGAGGAGATGTAGGTATACGTAGATAAGAATTCTATAGACCAAGTCATCTCAACGTGTATTCAATTGAAAATTTCTAAGTCCAAACAAGAGGGGACGTTGGTATACGTAGATAAGAATTCTATAGACCAAGTCATCTCAACGTGTATTCAATTGAAAATTTCTAAGTCCAAACAAGAGGGGACGTAGGTATAGGTATATGAGAATCCTATAGACCAAGTCATCTCAACGTGTATTCAATTGAAAATTTCTAAGTCCAAACAAGAGGGGACGTTGGTATAGGTATATGAGAATCCTAAAGACCAAGTCATCTCAACGTGTATTCAATTGAAAATTTCTAAGTCCAAACAAGAGGGGACGTTGGTATAGGTAGATAAGAATCCTATAGACCAAGTCATCTCAACGTGTATTCAATTGAAAATTTCTAAGTCCAAACAAGAGGGGACGTTGGTATAGGTAGATAAGAATCCTATAGACCAAGTCATCTCAACGTGTATTCAAATGAAAATTTCTAAGTCCAAGCAAGAGGGGACGTAGGTATAGGTAGATGAGAATCCTTTAGACCAAGTCATCTCAACGTGTATTCAATTGAAAATTTCTAAGTCCAAACAAGAGGGGACGTTGGTATAGGTAGATTAGAATCCTATAGACCAAGTCATCTCAACGTGTATTCAATTGAAAATTTCTAAGGCCAAACAAGAGGAGATGTAGGTATACGTAGATAAGAATTCTATAGACCAAGTCATCTCAACGTGTATTCAATTGAAAATTTCTAAGTCCAAACAAGAGGGGACGTAGGTATAGGTATATGAGAATCCTATAGACCAAGTCATCTCAACGTGTATTCAATTGAAAATTTCTAAGTCCAAACAAGAGGGGACGTTGGTATAGGTATATGAGAATCCTAAAGACCAAGTCATCTCAACGTGTATTCAATTGAAAATTTCTAAGTCCAAACAAGAGGGGACGTTGGTATAGGTAGATAAGAATCCTATAGACCAAGTCATCTCAACGTGTATTCAATTGAAAATTTCTAAGTCCAAACAAGAGGGGACGTTGGTATAGGTATATGAGAATCCTATAGACCAAGTCATCTCAACGTGTATTCAATTGAAAATTTCTAAGTCCAAACAAGAGGGGACGTTGGTATAGGTAGATGAGAATCTTATAGACCAAGTCATCTCAACGTGTATTCAATTCAAAATTTCTAAGTCCAAACAAGAGGGGACGTTGGTATAGGTATATGAGAATCCTAAAGACCAAGTCATCTCAACGTGTATTCAATTGAAAATTTCTAAGTCCAAACAAGAGGGGACGTTGGTATAGGTAGATAAGAATCCTATAGACCAAGTCATCTCAACGTGTATTCAATTGAAAATTTCTAAGTCCAAACAAGAGGGGACGTTGGTATAGGTATATGAGAATCCTATAGACCAAGTCATCTCAACGTGTATTCAATTCAAAATTTCTAAGTCCAAACAAGAGGGGACGTTGGTATAGGTAGATAAGGATCCTAAAGACCAAGTCATCTCAACGTGTATTCAATTGAAAATTTCTAAGTCCAAACAAGAGGGGACGTTGGTATACGTAGATAAGAATTCTATAGACCAAGTCATCTCAACGTGTATTCAATTGAAAATTTCTAAGTCCAAACAAGAGGGGACGTTGGTATAGGTAGATAAGAATCCTATAGACCAAGTCATCTCAACGTGTATTCAATTGAAAATTTCTAAGTCCAAACAAGAGGGGACGTTGGTATACGTAGATAAGAATTCTATAGACCAAGTCATCTCAACGTGTATTCAATTGAAAATTTCTAAGTCCAAACAAGAGGGGACGTTGGTATACGTAGATAAGAATTCTATAGACCAAGTCATTTCAACGTGTATTCAATTGAAAATTTCTAAGTCCAAACAAGAGGGGACGTTGGTATACGTAGATAAGAATTCTATAGACCAAGTCATCTCAACGTGTATTCAATTGAAAATTTCTAAGTCCAAACAAGAGGGGACGTTGGTATAGGTAGATAAGAATCCTATAGACCAAGTCATCTCAACGTGTATTCAATTGAAAATTTCTAAGTCCAAACAAGAGGGGACGTTGGTATAGGTATATGAGAATCCTATAGACCAAGTCATCTCAACGTGTATTCAATTCAAAATTTCTAAGTCCAAACAAGAGGGGACGTTGGTATAGGTAGATAAGGATCCTAAAGACCAAGTCATCTCAACGTGTATTCAATTGAAAATTTCTAAGTCCAAACAAGAGGGGACGTTGGTATAGGTAGATGAGAATCCTAAAGACTAAGTCATCTCAACGTGTATTCAATTGAAAATTTCTAAGTCCAAACAAGAGGGGACGTTGGTATAGGTAGATAAGAATTCTATAGACCAAGTCATCTCAACGTGTATTCAATTGAAAATTTCTAAGTCCAAACAAGAGGGGATGTAGGTATAGGAAGATGAGAATCCTATAGACCAAGTCAAGTCAACGTGTATTCAATTGAAAATTTCTAAGTCCAAACAAGAGGGGACGTTGGTATAGGTAGATAAGAATTCTATAGACCAAGTCATTTCAACGTGTATTCAATTGAAAATTTCTAAGTCCAAACAAGAGGGGACGTTGGTATAGGTAGATAAGAATCCTTAAGACCAAGTCATCTCAACGTGTATTCAATTGAAAATTTCTAAGTCCAAACAAGAGGGGACGTTGGTATAGGTAGATAACAATCCTAAAGACCAAGTCATCTCAACGTGTATTCAATTGAAAATTTCTAAGTCCAAACAAGAGGGGACGTTGGTATAGGTAGATAACAATCCTAAAGACCAAGTCATCTCAACGTGTATTCAATTGAAAATTTCTAAGTCCAAACAAGAGGGGACGTTGGTATAGGTAGATAACAATCCTAAAGACCAAGTCATCTCAACGTGTATTCAATTGAAAATTTCTAAGTCCGAACAAGAGGGGACGTTGGTATACGTAGATAAGAATTCTATAGACCAAGTCATCTCAACGTGTATTCAATTGAAAATTTCTAAGTCCAAACAAGAGGGGACGTTGGTATAGGTAGATAAGAATCCTAATGACCAAGTCATCTCAACGTGTATTAAATTGAAAATTTCGAAGTCCAAACAAGAGGGGATGTAGGTATAGGAAGATGAGAATCCTAAAGACCAAGTCATCTCAACGTGTATTCAATTGAAAATTTCTAAGTCCAAACAAGAGGGGACGTTGGTATAGGTAGATAAGAATCCTATAGACCAAGTCATTTCAACGTGTATTCAATTGAAAATTTCGAAGTCCAAACAAGAGGGGATGTTGGTATAGGAAGATGAGAATCCTAAAGACCAAGTCATCTCAACGTGTATTCAATTGAAAATTTCTAAGTCCAAACAAGAGGGGACGTTGGTATAGGTAGATGAGAATCCTATAGACCAAGTCATCTCAACGTGTATTCAATTGAAAATTTCTAAGTCCAAACAAGAGGGGACGTTGGTATAGTTAGATAAGAATCCTAATGACCAAGTCATTTTAACGTGTATTCAATTGAAAATTTCTAAGTCCAAACAAGAGGGGACGTTGGTATAGGTAGATAAGAATCCTATAGACCAAGTCATCTCAACGTGTATTAAATTGAAAATTTCTAAGTCCAAACAAGAGGGGACGTTGGTATAGGTAGATAAGAATCCTAATGACCAAGTCATCTCAACGTGTATTCAATTGAAAATTTCTAAGTCCAAACAAGAGGGGACGTTGGTATAGGTAGATAAGAATCCTATAGACCAAGTCATTTCAACGTGTATTCAATTGAAAATTTCTAAGTCCAAACAAGAGGGGACGTAGATATAGGTAGATGAGAATCATATAGACCAAGGCATCCCAGCGTGTATTCAATTGAAAATTTCTAAGTCCAAACAAGAGGGGACGTAGATATAGGTGGATGAGAATCCTATAGACCAAGTCATCTCAGCATGTATTCAATTGAAAATTTCTAAGTCCAAACAAGAGGGGACGTAGATATAGGTGGATGAGAATCCTATAGACCAAGGCATCCCAGCATGTATTCATTTGAAAATTTCTAAGTCCAAACAAGAGGGGACGTAGATATAGGTGGATGAGAATCCTATAGACCAAGGCATCCCAGCATGTATTCAATTGAAAATTTCTAAGTCCAGACAGGGGGGACGTTGGTATAGGTAGATGAGGAGCTACTAGACCAATACCTGTCCACGAGTATCTAATTGAAATTTCTAAGTTCAAAACAGTGTAAGTTAGTGTCTGGAAGTGCCCGATCGACGCCTACTGCCATGTTGGGTGCATGTAGGCGTAGCAAAATGCCTTCTAATCTGCTAGGCACATCGGGACTTAGTTTTTTTCTGTCCTTTCTCTGCACCGTGTAGGTTGGCGTCTGGATGTGCCTCATCGACGCCTACTGTTACCTGGGATAGCAAGACGGGGAATAGGGATAAAGAATAAGAAAAGGGAGATAGACAGATCTAGATAAATACAGAGGTATAAAGAGAGACAGGCAAGGGAGATACATTTCATGATTCAACTTATATGCTAATAAGAAATAGTTGGTATATCAGGAACACAAGCATTGTTTTTACTGGTTAATTTTACATCAGAATACACTTGTAGATTTTATGTAGCTTTTTTCTATAGGGAACATGCAAATAGCACACATAACATCTAGACATATAAATATATACATAAAACAATTATAGTTATGAGATATATCTGAACTAATCCAAAAAGACAATAATGATGAATATCATCACTTACCTTGGAAAATTATCCAGGCTGTATGCCTACTCACATTCCATCAAACACCAGGAAATCATGAGCCATTGCTTGGTTGATTTTTTTAATTTTTATTTTTTTCATACACATTTGTAATTGTGTCTTGCTTTATCAAGTATTTTTGTAGTTAATCTGTGGTGTTGGGAGAGGTGTTAACATGAATCAATTTTGCTTAACATTTTTTATTATGTATATTTTTTTCAGTTTACAGAGTCATTGCAGTACCAAGTCTGACACTGTAATTGCTTGAAAAGTATTGCATTGGGAAGGATTCTTTTTTCTTTCTTTTTTTTTTTTTTGAGGTGTGCAGGAATTTCAGTAGGGGAAGTTTCTACTGATTTCAGATTCCAAGACAGCAAAGTTGTATTTTATTGTTTGTGCATTCTTTTATCAAGTTTTTACAGATGTTTTTGTGTTATGAAAGTGAAAATGAATGAGTTGCAAAGACATTTACATTTTTGCATTCTTTTTTTAATTCTTCACCTTGTGTGATTTAATGTCCCAAGAGTGAACCAAGACGGATGAGTCTTATTCAGCGGAGTGGAAAAAAACAGGTTACCTTTGGTTGTCCTCAATGGATTTGTCCATAGTATAATGTGTCCAAGTTATTGCCCTAATAAAGTGAGAACCATACCCCAAAACTAATGCAGAACTCTACTTACGTATTGCACAGCTACAAGAGTTAACTTGTCTAGGATAAGTGCCATATAAGTTTGCACAAGTCACTATATAGCTCTATTTATTAACTCATATGAACTTAAATTGCTGAACATGTCTCAAAATTTTCTACAGAGCTCTACTTAGAAATGAGCACTCTCAAAGACAATTTATCTAACATAATTTTGAAATATGTTTTATAAAGTTACCATAGAGCTCTCAAATATATTAGGCACTCAAATAAGAAACTTGTTTTAAATACTTGTCATATATATATATATATATATATATATATATATATATATATATATATACATATATATATATATTAAACACTTACAGTACATCTATACTTACATATTGACATTTAGGTTTTCAAAACATACTGCAGAGCTCTTCATGTTTTCTGAATTTTATTCTTTCGTCTACTAATGTATTGAGCACTCTTAAGTATATTCGTGTAGCTGAATTGCCATACGTTTTTTGAAAGTCTATATTAAGCTCTACTAATGTATTGAACTCTGTCAAAATAAATTTATGCAGTTGAAATGCCATATCTGTTTCTCAAATGTTTTATTTAGCTCTACTAATATATTGAGCACTCTGGAAGTAGATTTGTCTAAAATAATTGCCAAAATGTTTCCAACTCTTACTCCAAAGCTCTATAAATGCATTGAGCACTCTTAAAGTAAAATCGTCTTGTATAATTAAACAAAGCAATTTTTAAATTTACTACACAGCTATATAAAACTATGGAGCACATGCAAGAATCATTGGTAAATATATAAATCACATAATTATTAGAAGTTATTTTTTTAATTGAAATACATATATATATATATATATATATATATATATATATATATATATATATATATATAATCTATATATATATATATATTCAAGGGAGACAATTTGTATATAGATCACATAATTATTAGAAGTTTTTTTTTATTGAAATAAATATATATATATATATATATATATATATATATATACATACATACATACATATATATTCAAGGGAGACAATTTGATATAGATCATATAATAATTAGAAGTTATTTTTATTAATTGAAGTAAATATATATATATATATATATATTTATTTCAATTCAATCAATGAGACATAGAGCAATAAAGTCATGTTATTTAGATTTTTACTTAATAATAACACTTTAAAATAGTGCTCAAAACTAGACAGAGCTGATATTATAAAACGTTTATTTTATTACAGGATAAGTAAACATTAAGATTTAACCAGAGTTATATAAGAGTGCTCAATAAGACATAGAGCAATAAAGACATTTTATTTAGATTTTTATTTAATAATTACACTTTAAATAGTGCTAAAAAAAGGGAGACAATTTGTATATAGATCATATAATTATCAGAAGTTATTTTTTTTTATTGAAATAAGTAAATATATGTATATATATATATATATATATATATATATATATATATATATATATATATATATATATATATATTACAGGGGGACAATTTGTAATTTTTATTAGACCTTATTTTTTTTATTGAAATAAATATATATATATATATATATATATATATATATATATTTATATATATTCAAGGGAGACAATTTTAATATAGATCACATAATTATTAGAAGTTATTTTTTTTTAATAAATATATATATATATATATATATATATAAATATATATATTTTATATATATATAATCTATATATGTTCAAGGGAGACAATTGTTATATAGATGACATAATTATTAGAAGTTATTCTTTTTATTGAAATATATATATATGTATATATATATATATATATATATATATATATATATATATTGACATTTTAGATTTTTCATTGAGAATCATAACATTTAGACTAAAATTATTAAAATTTATATTACATTATGTCATATTCACACAAGAATACCAAAAAAATTGTGGTTATCTAAATTGACGTATACATTTTTTTTAACTTATTACCTTGCTCTACTGATGTATTGAGCACTCTACATATAAGTCCTGTCATTTGAATTTCTGTGTATATATTTTAAATATTTACAGTTAGCTCTAAGTCTTACCATCAAATTGCCATACATATTTCCAAAAATTTAACAACTATCTCTACTAATTCATTAATCATTGTATATATTTATCTTTCTGTCTCTCATTATATATCTATCTATCTATCTATCTATAGAATTGAATATGTCTGTCTGTGTGTACATCTGTCAATTTTAGTCTACATATTCCAAATTTTGATAAAAAGGGTACTGAGATTTTGGAAAATCTATGTGATTGGTACTTGGACAGAAATTTGGCGATTGAGGGGTCAAACTTCAATGATTTGGCCTTTGAGAACCCTACAAATCTCCTCCGACAATTATGGGTCTAAACACTTGAAATTTTACATATAGTTTCCTTGGACATGGATCTAACTTAATATCTCATTTGGAGCCCAAAACAATAAATTTTAAGGGTTCATAATAGGGGTCAAGTTTTAAAAAATTAACCGTTTCTCTGCTTTCTTTTTTGTTGGGGAGGGGGGCAGCATACACCGCTAAACACTGGGGCTACGCCAGTAACCCATGCTAGTATAATATATATATATATATATATATATATATATATATATAAATGTATTTATTTCAATTTAAAAAATAATTCTAATAATTATCTGATCTATATACAAATTGTTTCCCTTGAATATATATATATATATATATATATTTATTTCAATTAAAAAAAATAACTTCTAATAATTATGTGATCTTTATACAAATTGTCTCCCTTGAATATTAGTCTCGCAAGTAACTGCGAGACGAACAAAATGTTACTTAGAGACTACTATTGAGTAATCCAACGTAGGGTACCGGTAGAAAAAATAAAAAATTAATTTACTTGAGACATACTTATTGAACATTTTCTGAAATAGTACAATAATTACCTTGACATTCTTCTGTTTAGTTTAAGATATCATTTTCAGATATTTTGATACTAATACCGTTATTAAAAAAATAAAAATTGCCGGATTTTAGTTTCATAAGAGTTTTCCACAACGTAAACAAACCACTATTCGTACTACCATAATAACAGCAACAGAGAGAGAGAGAGGGAGAGAGAGAGAGACAGACCGACAGAGAGGGGGGCTACTGTTCAGTATTTGTGTAAAATATTACATAACTGATTTTTCCCCTATTTTTGATTATCCGTTACATTACTACCGGTGATTTTGTGGCCTGTCAAGAATATATATTATGAATATATTATCATTTTTAATTTTGTAACTGGCTGTAACATTTTCTTGCATTATTTACAACTTTTTGTAAATAATGCAAGATATATTTTCAACTAGAACGTAAACAAACCACTATTCGTACTACCATAATAACAGCAACAGAGAGAGAGAGAGAGGGAGAGAGAGACAGACAGACAGAGAGGGGAGGGCTACTGTTCAGTATTTGTGTAAAATATTACATGTAACATTTTCTTGCATTATTTTCAACACGTAAGCGTACTATTTTTTTGTTGTTGTTTGTTTACAAATACTGTGTCAATAAAATTCTTACTTTCTTTTATATTATTAAGAAAATGATAGCGTGTTACAATTAGTGCATGAGCACCAACATTTTTACTATAAGGGACTTACGTAGGACTTAGGCACCGCCAAAAATGGCCACAAAATCAAGTTGTTGTTGTTTTTTAAAACTAAATTACATTTATTAAAATCCATTATTTCTGAGTAACTTTTTTTTTCCCAGAAGGATAAAACCCTGAATTTTATCATATAGAAAACAGAATAATGTAAAACTTTTTCTACTATTTTTAATTCAATTTTAAATGTTAAATTTTCCCAAAAAGTTAACAATTGACATTTTTTGTCTTGCACAAAAAACGTACTTAAATATTTAAAAAAAAGGGTTTTTGAAATAATTAATTTATTTATTTATTGTCTAACTAAGATTTAGGATGATTTTCTAAGAGAATATGCAAAAATATTATTATATAAGTACCTGAATTTCAAATAATTCCACTTATTCATATAGGTAACCAGATATTTCGCGTCGACGTAGAATTCAGATCGACTCTGTTTACGTTTTCTTTTGATGATGAGAAAACTATGGAAGACCAAACAGGCCAAAAAAACTTATTTTTCAGTGACGAAAATTTCAATGTATTATTAAGCTGAGGCTGGCCAGTACCAGATGGGTGACCATTTGTATGATTTTGGTTTTTAATGTGTATGTGTGTGGGGGCCAGGCTCCCCAAAATGGGGGGGGGCAATTTAAAGCAGAATAAAAAAAATTATTTCAGCGCGTTTGGTCCACCGTAGTCGAAAGGCGGCAAACGTTTTCAAACGAGATCGAAAAAAATGATGCTATTTTTAACACAAAGGGCACAATATTTATCGAATTTTTTTTTTGCATCGATTATTCAAAGCATGCCCTGTTTAATAATGGTCATGCATTATTCGGCTCGCTAAAAAAAAATTGTTAATTTATTTATCAAAAATTTTAAAATGGCTTTTTTCGTATAAATATTAAAAAAAATTTTTTTTGTTTTGCTTAACTTAAATTAATTATTTTACTTAACATATTCACCGAATTTCACACTTCAAAACTCAAAAGCGGGATAATTAAACACAATCGAAGTTCTGATATTCAGACGTCAAAATAAGGTATGCAAACAATTTTTTTTTTTTAATCTATAATTCTGTCCCTTACAACAACACAATATGTTTTGTTCAGTTTCAGATGATTATTTTAAGCATATTTGTTCCCACTTCAAAACAAGGGGGGGGTTTGTAAGCAAAAATATATATATATAAATATCGTTTATGAAAAATAAGTGCGCTGTTATAAAGTTCATTCTTCTCCTAATAATCGCTGAAAATTTCGTATTGATCGGATAATTACCTGATTTTTGGTAGATTTTTAAACAGACGGTCCGTCAAAAAGTACTGACCTGCCCCCCCCCCAGTTTTGGCGGTGCCTAGGGACTCCTGGGACTTACGTAGTACCCCCCCCTGGAGTAAATGTGGTATTGCGGTGATTTTGTGGCCTGTCAAGAATATATTATGAATGATGGCAATAAAAAAGTATATGATAAAATTGCTGAAAAAGCTAGAAAAGCTGAATATTATTGAAAAAATAAAGATAAAATAAAACAAAGAGTTGAGAATTATAAAAAAAAAAACTCAAAGCGGTAAATAATGATACTTATAAAAAAAAGCAAAAAGAGTCAAATAAAAAATATTTCAATAAAAATAGAGAAAAAATGCATGCGAAAATGGCCCAGTATTATAAAACAAATAGAGAAAAAATTTGTGCAAAAGCATATTATAACAAATATAAAAATAAACATAGAAAAAAAGCATCTAGATTTACTTGCAAATTCGAAATGTCAAGCAAAGATGCTAATTTTCATCGACACAATGAAAATCAAATTAATAACAGTGACTACAGAATATCAATGACTCGTCTGCGTAGAATCGAAGATGGCTGTCCAGACTCAGCTCAGAAATTGGAATATGCTAAAAGATTGCATAACAATTTGTCTGATTTGAGTCCGAATTTGACAATTGCTCAAATGAGGAAGAAATTGGATAGTTTCCAAAGTTGCAAAGGTATGCATTCTGATAGAATTTATTGCTGTGGCCAAAGTGATTGCACGGACAAGCTGGTCCTGCTGAAACTCTTGTCACCACACTCGCAACACCTGAGAACAGTGATCAGAAAAATATATCGATTATTGTCGATTGGAACATGGCTTAACAAATATGACATCGCAATACTTGAAGGGGACTGGTCAATATATAGTGAGTTAATTTACCAGGTTAGCAGGGATGCTACTATTTCTGACCTTTACAATGAATCCTTTTCAAATGAAAATGAATTTCACACTGAGGTTTATGTTACAACAAAATATGCCAATTTGTTTTGATTTGAATTAATTCCGAAATTATATATTTCAATAAATTTTTTTTGCAGAAATTTCATTGTAAAACCAGATATTCTTCACTTTTATGAAAGTCGATTTGGGCATTTTACTTGCATTATTTAGAATAATAACAAGTGAAATATTATCAGTGACACCAATATTTCATATAATTTTAATTTTCATTCCAAAATGTCGTCCATCAATATTGGCATTTCTTTTGAAAAATATAAAAGAAACAAATAATTGAGAAAAATCAGACCATATATCCAATCGAAATAGCAAAAACTTGAGTGCTAACCTCCCAATCAGCGTGGTATGGGGCTATAACTGTATCCCTGCAGGCGAACGATAGCACTTTTATGAATCACTTAAATTCAGAATTTAAAACAAATTTCTGTAATTTTTTTTTTATGTAATACTTTTCCTGTGATCATTAGCATGTTCTATTAATTAATAAATATAATTCTATTATTTTTATTGTTGCTTACGTTGTTGATGAATAGAATTTTAAAAAGTTAGGTATTTTCTTGAAAAAGGATTTCGGCCTCAACAGAAAGATGTTCAACAAAATGTTTAACCATAAAATTTACCAAAAACTATTAATATTAAACTATAAAAAGAAAGATACTAGAATTTAAGCAAAAAATATTTTATTTCAACTCAATCAGATGTGCCTTATGCACTAATAAAAATGCAATTGGCATTTTGTTGAACTTTTTAAGATTTTAAATATTTATAAATTTTCTCATTATAAAAAACGATTATTATATTGATTATAATTTTTTGACAGAAGAAATAAAATGAATTGCATAAAAAACATTAGAAGACAAATTTTTAAATCATAAGATAAATCTAAAGTCACTAAATTATCAATAAAGTTTGTCATAATAATACATTTATTAGATTAATTTTAATTTGGAAAGATAGAAGTACAGTTAAAACATCCAGAATCAGCGAATTCATTAAATTTTATCATAACAAAAACGATTGTTTTATTTCAATGCTATTGATAAGAAAATATTTGTTTTACTTGATTAAAATTAATTAAACATAGATTATATCTGTAGTATATAAATATTTTTTTATAATGAAACAATTTATTAATTTTTGCTGATTTACGATTTTTTCATTGCCGGTTTTTATTTTGCAAATTAAAAATAATCCAATAATCTTTTTTGATAATGAAAAAATGTGCTGACAATTAAGTGATTTAAAATATTTGAATATTTTTTTAAATGAACAATAAATTAAAATCAATTTACTAAATAATCATTTTTTTTTTCAAGATTTATTTACACAATTTACTAATATTTATTGATATAATTGGATAATTTTGCATTGTTCTTCTAATGTTTTATATTCATTTTATTTCTTCTGTCAAAAAATTATAATCAATATAATAATCGTTTTTTATAATGAGAAAATTTATAAATATTTAAAATCTTAAAAAGTTCAACAAAATGCCAATTGCATTTTTATTAGTGCATAAGGCACATCTGATTGAGTTGAAATAAAATATTTTTTGCTTAAATTCTAGTATCTTTCTTTTTATAGTTTAATATTAATAGTTTTTGGTAAATTTTATGGTTAAACATTTTGTTGAACATCTTTCTGTTGAGGCCGAAATCCTTTTTCAAGAAAATATATATATATATTCAAGGAAGACTATGTGAATATAGATAACAATTATTAGAAGTTATTTTTTTAATTGAAATAAATAAATATATATATATATATATATATATATATATATTTGAATTAAAAAATAACTTCAAATAATTATATGATATATATACAAATTGTCTCCCTTGAATATATATATATATTTCAATTAAAAAAATAACTTCTAATTATTATGTGATCTATATACCAATGGTCTCCCTTGAATATGTATATATATATATATATATTCAAGGGAGACAATTTGTATATAGATTACATAATTATTAGAATTTATTTTTTTTATGCTTAATTGAACTTTAATGCTTAGTTTTTCCATCAATTGTTTGACTTGGGTAATTTTTTTAATGTATATTTGAAAAAAATCTATGCGCTAGTTGAGATAAGAAATAAAGACAATTCTTACCTGTTACTTCCCAGGTGTTATCTCCACTTTTTCTCTTTTCTGCTTCTTGCTGAAACTCATGGCAATTTCATGTTTGTTTGTGTTCTTTGTTACATATATATAATTTTTACTGTGATAATTTTTTTCTTTTAATTATTAACAAATTTTTTTTGATTTATATAATAAAGAGAGACAACATAACTAATGGATTTTTTTTAAAATGATATATTTAACTTTCTGGCTATGATCAAACACCCATGTACTACTTGTTTATTTTTTTGTAGTTGCATAAGTTAGCTGATGAGAAGAAATACAAGCAGAACTGCATTCATTTAAATGAAGCTAATAGTTTAGAATTAGATTGTACCCAGATGTGCATGTACACAAAGAAAGAAACACTTACTTGAGGACTTCTGTAACTACAGGAAACATGTGGCAGCTAGGATAGCTGATGCTGCTGGATTCAGTTGTTTTTTCCAATCCACATAATTCTCACAATAGCTGATAGTAGAATTCCATCATGATCAAGAGGAGTACCTGAAATTACAAAGATATACACACAGAAGGAAAGAAAAAGAATACTTACTCTACTTCTATGACAATGATTGCTGCCAACACTTCGAGATGCTAATGTTGGAAGAAACAGATAGACATACATCATACACAGTTTGATTGTACCCAGATGTGCTTGAACGCAAAGAAAGAAATACTTGATTCAAACTGCACAAGACATGTGGCAGACAGGAACGGTGATGCTGCTAGGTTTCGTTGCTTGTTCCAATCTATAAAAAAGAGGTGATATTTATAGTGTTGATAATCTACTGCTGTGTGAAAGCTGGAACAATGGAAACAGTTAAATTAAATTTTCAAATCACAAAGACTGAAATCGAAATAGAAAGAAGAAAGGGTGATACTATACTCATCTTCCTGTCGGAGCAGACTACTTGCTAGTGACTGTTCGTTCGCCATTAAACTGGAAAGTAAAAGAAAAAAAAAACGAAAAAAAAAAACCAGGTTCCGCTGGGGAAAGCTCTTGTCTGGGCAGCGAGGTGATGAACTCCCGAAAGGAGGGGCACTATATAAAAACAAGCTTTGCTGCGAACATCTCCTAAAAAGCGGTTTCTACTCAGAATAACAGGCGGAGCAGAAAACAGAGGTGTTCTCTCTACCCAACAGGATTCGTAAAGATACCACTAGTTTGTGTTCATAAGACGGCGATGATCGCTCACAAAACTGGCATTCCTACTATCATATCGGAGGACCGTCATATATAATTGCACTACCATTTCGTATTGGAGGACGGTCATATATAATTGCACTACCATACCGTTTCGGAGTTCGTAGACAGTAGGAATAATAAAAGCGGCCTTAAAGCGGCTTGTGAGCACACAATCTAGTCGAACTCTAGTCGTCCTTAGTCGAGTCGAGGCAAACATGCATTACATAGTAACACGAGCACGTGTCGCCTGCTTAGAGGGTAGCCCCCTTCGGGAGATTCGAAAGCGCACCTCACAGCGGAAGAGCTTCGGAACCAATCGGACCGTACCCAGACTTGCAGCTATTTGTTAACTTGGAAGTGGAGTCAACACCCCGACACTGAGAAAAGAGCTTTCCAAAAGCTCAAAACCAGGTGCATGCAAAATCGGGGAAACTGGGAGCAGGCTGGGGAGAACACAGGGCCTTGGAGGGAGGCCCATTTTTCTCTTTCGTTCGGTTTACATCTTTCGGGTATTGTTCTCCTTTCAGCCTGCCCCCTTCACGCCTTTTTGCTCGCCACATGCAAGCGTATAAAAAGACGACCAGATGACGGACGCAACAAACTAATGCCGACATTTTCTGGATTTTTTTTTTTTTTTTTGCCAGAGCCCATTTAGCCGTGTAGCTGTTAAACTACAACGTTACACCCCCCTACCACGGTGAGGATAGGGTTGGACTTTAGGGGGGAAAATACACATCCAGTATTTTATCCAAAAAAAGAACGGTTTATAAACTGCACAATTGTCACGGTTATTCTACAGTTTATCGACCGCCCTTAAATAATATTACATATATACTTTCATCTAACAAATTAAATTGAAAGACGTTAATTTAGATTTAAATTAAAAATATTTTATCCAACAACAGCACGGTTTATAAACTGCACAATTGTCACGGTAATTCTACAGTTTATCGACCGCCCTTAAATAATATTATATATATACTTTCATCTAACAAATTAAATTAAAAGACGTTAATTTAGATTTAAATTAAAAAATATTTTATCCAACAACAGCAC
>NC_136527.1:112727650-112765150 GCF_053919585.1 Euprymna scolopes | reverse complement strand
GGCCCCTTTCATATGCCGCCTGTTTAAACATGGTCGCCAGTGATTTACATTTAAAAATACACGCATTAATAAAACTAGCTCCAAAACTAGTAGTCTGTCTGTCTGTGCTAATTTTCCTTGCGATATTCGTTTTCAGCATACCTGAAAAACTGATGGTTGCCCCCGTTCATATATTACCTGTTCAAACATGGTCGCCAAGGATTTGCATTTCAAAATACACGCATTAATAAAACTAGCTCCCAAAATAAACTCTGTCTGTGTGTGCTAATTTTCCTTGCGATGTTCGTTTTCAGCATACCTGAACAAACTGAGGGTTTGCCCCTTTCATATGCCGCCTGTTCAAACATGGTCGCCAGTGATTTACATTTCAAAATATACGCATTAGTATCTCGAAATATACGTATTAGTATCTCGAAAACTATTTGTCTGTGCCTTGCGATAGTCGTTTTCAGCATACCCGAACGATTTTAAAATGGACAGTCCGAATGTTAACGAACCACACACACACAAAAAGACGCACACACACACGTAAACTCAGTGAAAGTGTCTACTGTCGATAAGGTAGTTGTAAATTAGATTACTGGCTCTTATGAGTTTTAGTCTAACCATCCTTTACAACTGTGATACAGTAGAACAGTCCGTCTCTGGACAATTAGCAGTGTATCGCATAACTCAATGACAGTGTCGAATGTTGACTAGCTAGTTGTAAGTTAGGTTACTGGCTCTGATGAGTTACACTCTAACAACCCTTAATAACTGTGATACAGCGCAACAGTCCGTTTTTGGACAAGTGGCGGTGATCGCATAACTCATTGAAAGTGCCGAATGTCTATTAGCTAGTTGAAACTTAGATTACTGGCTTTAATGAGTTTCAGTCTAACCACACTTAATAACTTTGATACAGCGGAAGAGTCCGTCTGTTTCGCATAACTCATTGACAGTGTCGCGTGTCGATTAGCTAGTTGTAACTTCGTAGCCGAATGCCCCTTTAAGAAGAGACTTGAAGATAATAATTATTGTTATTTGTATTGTTATTCTTATCGTCCAGCCATGATGCACGTGCAGAAATCCATTTCCAACTCAACTGTGTTAAAAAAAACTTACTTCGAGACAAGAACGCCGACACTCGACTTCGAGACGAGTTTTCCCGGGACAAGTTTTCCGGGCACTGGTATAAGTGCTATGGATTCATCAGAGCACATCTCATTAAAGTACTTGTAAACAGGGATGCAACACTGAGGCGATGGGACAGACTTTGGAGATTGGCCTATAGCACGGGGCCTATTAGATTAGATACTCTTTTTGTTTTTGTTTTCGTGCTCAACGATAAAAACCGACTTCTTCATTTGTGTTTGCTTCTCATTTTAACTTTTGCTCTAATAAGAGTTTCGCTAATGTGAAAAAGAAAACATGTTCGAACGTTTGCTGACATTTATTGGATGTGTTGCTACCAGTATTTTGCTTAATTTTCGAGTTTGGAGCGATTGTCGAGTCTCACAAGATGACTGTAAAATATCAGACACTTCTTTATTGTTCTAACTTAAAACTGTGCGCTACTTTTGTTTGTGTTAAATAAACGTTTTAAAATAAGTTAAAACAACATTTTCTCATATATTTATTTGTTCACTACTTTTTCGTTTTGTTCTTATTGAATGCGAAATATTCGCCGTGGAATTTCCACGGGTCACGATTATTTCGTTTTATTAATCTTAAGTTTCATAGAATAAAAAGTTCAGACACAACTTTGTCGAGCCATTTTTTAAAACTTACGTTTGACCCCGGCACGTGCAGTGCAGAGAACACGGCCCTTTCTCTCCTTCCCCCACTTTCTCTCTTCTTTAGCTTGGTGACAAGCGAATGCTTATGTGTGCGTGCGTGCGTGCGTGCGTGTGCGTGCGTCGTGCCAACGTCAAACGAAGTTTAAATTAAAATTCATTTCGTCGGTTTCAACAAAATTTTAAAAAAATAAAAACTTTTTCCCGACCGGCCGGATTAGGGTTGTGAGGTGTGGTTAGAGTTCATGAAAATAAATGTTAGCAATAAAAACTTTTTAAAACCAAGTTAGAAAAAAGAACACAATTTGCTTCCCCACCAAATTATCGTATTATTGGAGGCCCCGATTCTTCTTTTTTTTAAGCGATGTAATAAACCATATTTTTGAGTAGGTTTCCTCCTCTCTTTATTTTGGTTTGTATATTTTTCATGTTGCAAAAATGCTTCCGGGAGATCTTTTTAGGATTCTAAACGTTTACTTTTTTTTACACTTTTTACTATCTTCGAAAAATGTACACAAATGTAAACAATCAGTTTACGAGTTGAAAGGCATCGTTAAAATATTTTTAGCGAGTTCTTTAAATTTTATATTTTTATTTCGTCCTCTTCAAGTCCAATGTAAACAAGTTCTTGATAAGCCGTTCCTCTTAAGTAATCCAATTTACAAAATTTATACTTCTAACGATTACTATGATATTGTCCCATTGACTACTGCACACTCTTTAAACCCTCGAGTGGGCTCTGGGCCTTGATAAGTAGTGATTCTTTGTAAAACAAAAAATATTTCAATACTTTGATGTGCTAGTTTTCCTTTTCATTTCAAAATACACGCATTAATAAAACTCCCTTGAAAACTATTTGTCTCTGCTAATTTTCCTTGCGATATTCGTTTTCAGCATACCTGAAAAACCTGAGGGTTGGCCCCTTTAATATGCCGCCTGTTCAAACATGGTCGCCAGTGATTTACATTTCAAAATACACGCATTAATAAAACTAGCTCCAAGACTATTTGTCTCTACTAATTTTGCTTGCGATATTCGTTTTCAGCATACCTGAACAAACTGAGGTTTTGCCCCTTTCATATGCCGCCTGTTCAAACATGGTCGCCAGTGATTTACATTTAAAAAAAACGCATTAATAAAACTAGCTCCAAAACTATTTGTCTCTGCTAGTTTTCCTTGCGATATTCATTTTCAGCATACCTGAAAAAAACTGAGGATTGGCCCCTTTCATATGCCGCCTGTTCAAACATGGTCGCCAGTGATTTACATTTCAAAATACACGCATTAATAAAACTATCTTTAAAACTATTTGTCTCTGCTAATTTTCCTTGCGATATTCGTGTTCAGCATACCTTAACGGTTTTAAAATCAACATTTCGAATGTTAACGAAACACACACACACACACACACACACACACACACACACAAACAAACAAACACACACACACGTAAACTCAGTGAAAGTGTCTACTGTCGATAAGCTAGTTGTAAATTAGATTACTGGCTCTGATAAGTTTTAGTCTAGCCACATTGTAATACAGCGGAACAGTCCCTCTGTTTGGCATAACTCAGTTAAAGTGTCGACTGTCGATTAACTAGTTGTAAATTCTTAAGCGAAAAGCCCCTTTAAGAAGCGACTTGAAGATAATAATAATTATTATTTGTATTGTTATTCTTATCGGCCAACCTTGCTCGTGCGTTGAAAACAGAAATCCATTTCAAACGGAACTTTTTCAAAACTTAGTTCTTCTTCAAAGAGACAAGAATGCCGACACTCGACTTTTTGTCGCCACCCCGATCGTCGCTCATAAAATGATTCTTTGCCTGGGATCAAAATGGCGAATCTCAATTGTAAATTGAGAAAGTCAAGCTAAATACAAGGACGATTCATATAAATTATAGCTGATTAAAACTTTGTCAAACGAGGAGCGAAACACACACACACACACACACACACACACACACACACACACAAAGTAATGATTTGTGTTTTTGTGTGTTCGTGTATTTATGTATTTGTGTGTGTGTTTATGCGAGTGCGTGTATGTGTGTTTATGCAAGTATGTGTTTATGTGTGCGTTTATTAGAGTGTGTGACTCCTCTCAGCTGTCTCCGTTTCTTCTCCCTTCCTCGTTGACGTGATGGGGGAGAGCGTAGACACACATATTTTCTCTCTCTCTCTCTCTCCTCACCCCTTGCCCCTCTTTCTCTCTCTGTCTCTGTCTGTCTGTCTCTCTCTCTCTATATATATATATATATATATAGATATATTTATATATATATATTTATATAAACTTAATAGCAGGGGCAGAGAGAGAGAGAGAGAGAGAGAGAGAGAAGAGGGGAGGAGGTTAGCAGCAAATGGTCTTTGCTAACATTTATTTTCATAAAATTTATGAAAATAAATGTTAGCAATAAAAACTTTTTAAAACCAAGTTAGAAAAAAGAAAACAATTTACTTCCCCAACAAATTATCGTAGTATTGGAGCCCCCGATTCTTCTTTTTTTTAGACGGTGTAATAAACCATATTTTTGAGTAGGGTGGCCAACTCTCTTTATTTTGGTTTGGTGATTTACATTTCAAAATATACGCATTAATAAAACTAGCTACAAAACTAGTAGTCTGTCTGTCTCTTCTAATTTTCCTTGCGGTATTCGTTTTCACCATACCTGAACAAATTGAGGGTAGGCCCCTTTCATATGACACCTGTTCAAACATGGTCTCCAGTTATTTACATTTCAAAATACATTTTTGGATATATTACTATTTTTGACATGACAATTAAGTACGTGATATTGTTTTTGTTTAAAACAAAATTTAAAAAAAATAATATAAAAAAACAGGGTCAATTTTTACGATGTGCCCGAGCATATTATAAACACCCCAACCGCCCCATGTTAAGAACGGTTTTCTATGTTGGGGAGGGGGTGTTTATTCCGAAAGCCGTTCTTAACATGGGGTGATTGGGGTGCTTATAATACGCTGGGGCACGTCGTAAAAATTTAATAAAAAATGTTGGCAAACTCAAAAGCAAGTTCGACAACTCTAGAAAGGGTCGCATCAGTATGTTACACCGTCAAATCACGATATAGTTTTAGAACATATAATGAAAAGTATTTGATTAATATTTAATAAAAAATATTTTGAAAATGTTAAATATTTTTTATCTTCTTTTATTACGCACAGCAAAGTTTCACGGTTTTAAAAAAAATATTTTAATATTTTTTTTAAAATGTAATTTGAGGGTAAAAACGTCAAATCACGATATTACGAATTATTAAAGTTTTATCACGATATTATGAATTATTAATGTTTTCAAAGATTTTTTTAAATATTTTTTTTAAATACTTTTTTTCAAGTTTTACACTTTACACACAACAAAGTTTCACAGTTTTTTTTTTATTTTGCTTTGTTAAGACCGTAATACACTTTCTGAAAATTGTTTCTTTTTTTCTGTTAAATAAACAGTTATCTATATAATTATAAAACTCAAATGACCTTGTAACGATACAATGTTCCGGTTTACGACATCCGGTTGCGCATGCGCGCATAAACATTAACCCATAACAACGTAAACAAATAAACACAAATCGCTTCTTTTGCAGATTTTGACCTGAAATATTAATGTTATTATTTCGAAATTATTATTTAAACGTAATACAGAAATGAACGATGTAAAAAAAAAAGCAGATATATCAAAATTTGTATTTAACTATAATAAGTATTATGGTATCTGTTCAGTGCACATTTACCGATAAGTATGGCCAACGACTTATAATTCAGTAACTGTATTTTTTTTTCAAAAATAATCAATTATAATAAACAGAACGACTCATAGAAATCTATCTATATTCTTTTTTCATTTTAATATACTTTCATAGAAATGTTTCTGTTATGTCAAAAAAAAAACATTTTCTTTACGTCACAAGTGTCATAATACATGAATTCCATAGCTAATATAACATACTGACCCAACGGGTCACGGGTAGTCTAGTAAATATATAAAAATGTATATTTTGTTCGTTTACTTTATTTAATCAAATTCGTTCAATATAATTTTCTTTACAAAATAACACATGATTTGACGGTGTAAAATACTGATGTGGTGACCCTTATAGAGTTGTCGAACTTACTTTCGAGTCTGCCGGAAGTGCAAGACTGCCAAAAAGTTTTACCTAAATTAATTTTGATAAAGCATAGAAATAAAAAATACACAATTTTCATAAAATTTTTATTCATGTAAAAATAAAATAAAAACAATGGACATTTATTGGAATGATTTTTTTTTCTGTAAAAACAAAAACAACAAAAATAAATAATAAACATTTTTTTAAAAGAAAGTAAACGTAATTATTGTTCGGAATTTTATTACGTCCACAAAAAAAAGGAGGAATAATGCCTGGAAGGATGGTCTTGAGACAACAAAAGAAACACGACCTCCCTCTCCCACTACAAAAAAAAATTGGTAATCCCTGGGAGTAACATGGCATGACAATAATATTGATACTACATTATCACTATTGCCGGCTTTTGTTAAAATTGGCACTTATTTGTTTACAAAGCCATTTGACGGAAGTGACGTCAGACAAATTTAAAGGTACGGATGGCCAACAGGTACTTGTACAGTTTAATCAAGATATTAAAAAAATGAAAATATCGATAAAAAGTCATAGTTTACGTATCCGTTATGGAATAAAGATCTCCCCGCAAAAATTTCACCAAGTAGTTTTTTTTTTAATTTTTTTACGGCTAAAAACAATTTGTTATGACACCGAGCAAAAGGTTCGATTTTTAGGAAGAAAAGCTAGTATTAAAGATGCGGAGGGAGTGTCACTGTTGTGCAGAAGTGCCAAATAATCTTTTATTTATACTTCTATAACAAAATTATAATCTTTATAATAAAAATATGGACAATTCTACACTATTGGGACGAAATTTCGGAAATGGTAATATTGAATTTCACATGAAAACAATGGTATCTATGTATTCCTTGTATTTTTAAAATGATTATATCCAAAAATTACGAAAATCGATACGGTAGAAAATTATTTATTAAAGAAAATAAAATAGAATTTGATGAAAATGATCGTAAGACATAGGAGAGTTCAAATAGGAGGTAATTTTCCATTTCTATTTAAACAAGATGGCGGCAATTTTTCACATGCTAAAACGATTAAAGTTGTTTTTTTTATAATTCAGTAATATTCAGGAACTTAACATTCTAATTAATTAAAATTGACAAAAAAAAAATCAATAGAAACCATTGTTTTTATCTGAAAACTATTTATCGACTAAAAAATTTTGTTCTGATAGTGTAGAAGTGCCAAAATATGCTTATGCAGTTATTTTTTTTTTTAATCTTTAAATTTGTCTGACTTCATTTTCGCCGAATGGCTTTGTAAACAAGGGAGTGCCAATCTTAACAAAAGCCCTATTGCCAAACCAAAAAGGAGGAGATAATATCTAGGAGGATGGTCTCGTGACAAGAAAACGGACGCTACTCTATCAACCCCTCATCCGGAACAATACAACCTGATAGTTTTTATCCTACAAGTGTTATTTTAGTATTCGCTGTAGCCATGGTAGTGATACACGGGCAATTACTGATGGTCATTTTAAAAATGGAGAAGTATAATAAACGTGATGGTGAAAAGAAAATAAATGTTGTTGTTTTTTTGCCATTCATCAGGGGAAAACAGAAGATTTTTATTTCTATGGGGTGCGGGTCAACTTGCTTTTAGTGCCTATTTTCCAAAAAAATGTACAGACATCTTTAATTAGTAAAATTAACACAAACAATTGTAAAAAAAAAATGTAGTCAAGTGTGTGTCTGTGTCAATCAGCCAGGTTTTATTTCTTCCAGCCAGGTATGGATTTGTGTCAATCAGCCAGGTTTTATTTCTTCCGGCCAGGTGTGTGTCTGTGTCTATCAGTTGGGTTTTATTTGATCTTGTCAAGTGTCAGGCCCAGTACTCAAAACCTGATATTGAACAAATGTCAGAGAAATTATCTTTCTATACGAATGCTCAAAGACATGACTTGATTTCTTACGCTAAAGTAAATAATAAACATTTTGTCCATTTTATTGGGGGGGGGGTAATAATATTCTACAGATGATGTGTAAGTAATTTCTGGCTTGAATTAAATTTTAAGGACAAAAGCCAAGTATTTATGGTTCTTCTGTCTTTCAAGGGAACCATTAATATTCTCTGGCGGCCCTGTCATATCAAAGACCCTGAACATTTTTACATACCAAACAGATAACATTGGCATAAACCGTAGGAAATGATGTAAAATTCATTTCCAGCTCCCTGTTTCCCTAACAGTACCAACATACAGAATTTAAATGTAATGTGAACAAACATCTTGCTTCTAAACCCCTATAAATCTGGCCCCTACCACAGTAGTCCCTTATGCTTCAGTGGCAATGTGTCTTGTTTAGAGTAAATAAAAGTTAAAAAATGAAAAAGAAAATGATGTTGAAAGTCAGCAATCCCCTGACAGGCTTATCTTCATTCTCATTTGCGATTTGACATAACCTTTTCGAGCATTCTGATGGGCATTTCAAACAGGAGCGACACAATGAACGCGACGCCATAGGAGATCGTAAGATGACCAATGAAAGCATAGATCTGGAATAAAAAGGAAAAAAAATAAAAGTGATTTTAAGGATTTAAAGTTTTGGTAATTTATTCTGGTTAGGCAAAAATCAAATATCGAAAAAAGAATAATTAAAACAGAGATGACCAACGAAAGCGTAGATGTGGAATAAAAACAAAAAATTAAAAGTGATTTTTAACATACTAAGGATTTAATGTTTTGGTAAATCATTCTGGCTAGGCAGAATCAAATATCCAAGACTTTGGAATTCCATTCCATGTCCCTGCTTCCCCAACTGTACTGGCGTGCAGAAGTTCGAGTGCAACGTGAACCGACATCTTGCTGCCCAAATCCCTACATAGTACCCCAGTAGTTGTTGCCCCTGATAGTAGCCCCCTACATCAAAGTGGCAATGTGCCTTGTTTGGGTTGAAAATGTAATTAAAAAAAAATATGATAAAGATGTATAAAAAGTGAAAACTTACAGTCGTTGCATTTGATAGGTAGAGTGGGGTCATGCTCATCCTCATACCAACCATGATGATAATGGGATGGAGGAGATAAGCACAATACGTTAAACGGTTCATTATGATCCAGAACTTCCAGGAAAGGATGTGGCTGATCATTCCTTAAAAGAAAAAAAAAAAAGATTTGTGTTAAAGCTGCATTTGAATAAAAACTGGCTAGGCAGAATCAAATATCGATTGCATAAGTCCCCCGATACAAATAAATAAAAAGAAATACACTACCAAATAATGTAAAATAAACTTACGTTAAAAGAAAAGAAATTACTTTTTTAGTGTGCGCAAAGGTGGCTGTCTGCATGAAAGAAGGAAGGGAGGAAAAAGGTGAAGACTTGAGAGCGTGAAAGAAAGAGTCCTACTACGTGTTGTGCTGAAGTAAGAGAAAGAGAGAGTCAAATAATGTTCCTTGGCGTGCAAGAAAATCTGTCATCTCAGCTACTGAATTCACTCGGCGAGCGTTCGCCTTGTGACTTGTCTTTCTGCTGGTGTCTGTTGTCTCTCTCTGACCAGAGAAGTTCTTGCTGTTTTATATTTTTTTAGAGGCTCCCAGAAGCTTGCAAGAATAAGTTTTTTAAATCGAGCCCTGATTGGTCAAAAAATCATATTTTTTATGAAGAAACATGCTTTCAACTACGGCCATTTCTCAAACATTCCGGCTTTTTGACCCAAGAGGTGTGGGTGGATGCTGTAATGCCCACGCAAATGAATTTATAAATTTCAATTTGTGCGTGTGCCTTAGAAAAATAAAAAAAAAGAATAGCACCAAAGGCAATGACAATGAATAAAAGCTGGCTAGGCAAAATCAAATATCAGTTTGTGAGATTCATAGCTAGAAAGGAACAAGGATTTGTATTGAACTTAAATATCTTAGGATAAGAAACAATTGAGGAATAAGTATTGTTTTAAAGAAACTGAATGAGGTACTATTTTTAACTTTAAAGAACATTGTGCAACAACAATGAATACAAACTGGCTAAGCAGAATAAAATATCGATTTCAATACTCATTGCTAGTTGAATTTTACTTTGATTTAAATAGTGATACCTAGAAGCGAACAAGGGTTTGTATTAACCTTAGAAGTCTTAAGATAACACATTTGAGGAATAAGTATTTTTTTGAAAGAAACTGAAGGAAGCAGTTTTTGATGCAAAAAACAGTGGGCAACAACAATGAATAAAAACTGGCTAACCAGAATCAAATATCAATCTGTGAGATTTATTTGTTTCTTGGTCATTACTTACCTCCATTGCCTGATGCACAGATGATTATGACCCAGCTTACTGCCATCGCCCAGAGTGGGTGGGATACTACTTCATAGGCTGTATACTGGCTATTTAACCAGGTGAGTGGGTTTTCCTTATTCATTGTGTATTTGATGTATGACAGAAAAAGGCAAGTGCTGACCGCAAAAGTCCATCCACACAATTGGAGGCACTGGAGAAAAATTAAGAAAGAAAATCATTACATATATATACATATATACTTAGGGAATAAGAACAAGAGTCTAAAGAGCAGAGTATATTTTAATGTATTAGTAAATTCATTAATACAATCAAAATAAAAAGAAAGAAAACAGTGCTCGTTGTAATGTAGATATATAATAAGCTCGATAGGCATATATATTCTAGAGCTATTTTAATATTGAGTAAGATGATTGATAATTTATAATTAAAATTAAAAGTATCCAATGACGATGGGATTTACATTTTTGGATTTTACCGTCATTGGATACTTTACCTTTCACCAGACTATCCATTCACATGAAATCACCGTTTTCTTCACCATATTCCTTCTGCTTTACTTATCAAGTAAGATCTTTGACTTACTTGCAGTTTCATCAAATACTTTTGTATGCAAAATCAGATCCCGCATTTTGTTAATTCCTACCCTCTGATAGGAAGGAAAGTATTTCTTCGAAATTTCACGGATTAAGGACTATCCACTTATTATTTCCTTTTCAGATTAAATATGTTTTTAACTCTTTTTAAAAGTGTTTTTTAACATGTTTAATTAACTATTTGCTCTTATTATAAGCTCTATCTCCTATTTGGTTTTATCGAGCTTTTACATCTGGTTGAGATAATTTTATAAATATTAATTCTTTAATATTTATAATATACTTTAATTTTACCATCTTGGATCATTTTGGTAAATTTAATTGTAATTTTTATTTTATATATATATATATATATATATATATATATACATTAGATAGATCCTATGTTGAGAGAAAAGATATCTGGCTACTAACCTTTGGGAAACTGCGTTTTCTGCTCTTTTGCTGCAAGAAATATCCCAAGATGATTCCGATGAGAAAAGGACTAATTCGGCACCAAGGTTTCGTGTAGATGTCATCATTTATCACGCTACTGGAAACAGAAAAATAAATTGATTTGCAGGTAAGAAAATAGGAATGTGTTCTGATGAACTCTTTTCACTTGTAACCCATCGACGTACATATCCCTGACAAACCCGCTTAGCAATAACATCTCACCCCTTCACTGTTGATGTCCCTAAATGCCAGAAAGCTTTCTATTCTAATAATTTCTTCCCTCGAGCAGCTAAACTTTGGAATTCCCTTCCTGCTACCTGCTTCCTTGGTCGTACTGATATGCAGAAGTTAAAATGTAACATAACCCAACATCTTGGTAATCTTTCCTAGACATGGCCCCAAATAGTAACCCCTTACGCCCAAGTGACTATATGCTTTGTAAGGAGTAAAAAAAAAAGCATAACGAAAAGCTATAAGGTGGAAAATTAATTTTGGCCGACATTTGAATTACCTTCGTCACGTGACGTACGCAACAGAACTTAATTATCTCCCTTGTCTACATCTGTTGTTTTTTCTTTTAGTAAGCGTAATATAGTAATTTCGCTCCATTTGACAAATTTCTTTTTATATTAATAATTATTTTTCTACTCTTTTTTTATGTAGGAGTCACCACTTATCAAGGCCCGGAGGCCATTCGAGGGTAAGTGTTATTGAGTGTACAGTAATCAAGGGCATAATATCGTAGTAAAAAAAAAATCTCCTTACTGTGCGCTTGGGTCTGGTAATCGTTGCCAAAGAATCACACTAGAGACGATGTAAGCACTGAACATCATGACGATTGTCAGGAACGCAAAAGATGGAAGCCTAAAAAATAAATAAATAAAATTGTTTATAAAATTAACGCAATACTGAAAAAACAAGAACATTACTTCTTGAATTGGAAGCCATGTTTAATTTCAGAAGAGTTTCCGATGGCTAGCTATTCTGTACAAGTCCTGGATATGAAAAATTTTCAATGGGTAGCTGTTCTGTACAAGTCCTGGACTTTATGATTTTAAAAGCAAAAGAACAAAAGATCCTTCTCATGTTGACACGAAAAAATTATGTGTTGGTATGCTAAATGATTCAATTTTTATGGAGAAATTCTGGTTTCTGATTGGTTGGTAACAGAACGTGAATTAATTTGATTCGTCAGTTCTAATCGGCAGCATTTGTCAATAGAATATCCCAACTTTCAGTGAGCATATCCCATTAGATACCAAAAATATTACAATAGGAGTCACCACTTATCAAGGCATGGAGGCCACTCAAGGATAAGGGTTAAAGAGTGTACAGTAGTCAATGGGACAATATTGTAGTAATCGTTAATAGTGGAAATTTGGTAAATTGGATTACTTAACCATCAAGAACTTGTTTACATTGGACTTGAAGACGACGTATTGTAGTCAGTTGGAAAGCAGGCAAACGGAAGACAGTTCCACAGGTGTGCAGTTCTAAGAAAGAAGCTTTGTTCATGGAATCTACATTTAGGTTAAGGCACAGATAAAGAGATATTGATATTGGTTTCAGTTAGATGAGTGTTTTTCGTGAAAGTTTGGCAAGGGGGACCAAAGATTGGAGCTCATCCGAGCACTTGCGATTACATTCACACACATACGGATATGCAAATATATAAACTTTATATATATATATATATATATATATATATATATATATATATATAATAGAAAATATCCAGAACGACGTGGGTAATGTATAATATATCTAAAAAATGTACATATCTGGACAATACATATCGGATGAGGTGTGATTATATTATTTTTTCAATTTTATACATATATTTATATACACCTTATATATTTTTCATTAATTAATAATTATAGAGATGATACAACTAAATGAAAATACAAATACATCGAGGACATTGCGAAGGCTGCTGCAAGTAAGATGGGCTCCCTCTATCGTGCTAGAAGACTACTCACACCTGAGAGTATCCTGTACCTCTACAAGGCCACACACACACACACACACACACACACACACACACACATATATATATTGTGTACAGAAAGTTGTTAGATGAGACAAGTCATTGGTACCGTCGGTTTCAAGCCCGATAGTTACGAGTTTAAGATATCCATATCAAACAGAGACGAGCATTGGCTGAAGAGAGTTTGATATGGATATCTTAAACGGTCCTAACTATTGGGCTTGAAACCGACGGTACCAATGACTTGTCTCATCTAACATTCTGTACACAAAATATAAAAACGCTCTTATATTTCGGATTTTCCTTTTAATTGAGCACTCTGCTGAATTTCTTTAAAAAAACTAATCATATATATATATATATATATATATATATAGGTTCAGGTTTGAGGTGTTAAAAAATATTACAATCTACACGGTATATAAAAAGTTTTAAAGAATAGTAAAACTCTCATCCGAGAACCCTCCCCCCCCCTCGTCCTCCTCCAAAAAGCCTTTGCCGGACATACAAAAAATACTTGATTCTGGTTAGGTAGTTTTTCTTGTTGATAGTTTTAGCATATCATTATGAAGAAAAAAATGTAAATCGCTTTTATTTCTTCCAAAATATACTTTGTCAGGATCAGAATTATTTTCAAATGACCTCCATCTTAAAGAAAAGTTTCATACAAACTTTATTGTGTACTCACAAAATAAACTGGCAAAGGATTATGGGAGATATGATGAAAAATTGCATATCATTCGCCAAATACCAAGTCCAAAACATACACTGAAAATAAAAAAATAGCAAAACAAAAAAAATATTTAGTAAAGAATTGAAAGAACAAACAAACAAACAAAACCTGCTAACTAAGAGCAAACCCTTGTGTTTGTAGCATTTCGATAAAAATAGATTTTTAGTCGCATGAAAGCGACTCTATAAGTCACTCCGTCTGTCTGTCCGTAACACTTTTGTGCTTGGCCTTTTTGGTTAAGATCAAAGGTCTGTTGTTAATAGATGCTGTTCTTAGCTTTTTAAGCTTTTCTTGGCCTTTTAGCCAAGATCAAAATCTCAAATCCCTCGACACAAATGACATTTTATTAATATTGTTATCTTTTTTGTATTTTTGATATGATTTAAAAAATGTTTTAAAATTGGGTTTAAGTAGGACACCCCTCCCATCACACACATAAATACAAATTTAAAGGAGTAACCATGATAAAAGATGTTGGCCGAGAGAAAAATCATTTAAAATTTACAACAGAGACGAGACGGATCAACCAACCTCACCATCCCCCCCCCAGTTCTATCTCCCCTCTTGCCGGCTTTGGCGCCACTTCTTTTAGGCGCCAAAGTCGGCTCCCCACTTTGGACGCCGACTCCACGTCACTCATTTTGGCGATTTCCAAACACAAAGAGAGCCGTTTAAAATACATAACAACCTACTGAGCAAACCAAGCGTAGAGCTGAATGTACTTTGGATACCTCTAATAGAGAGAGAAAACCTTGAATAACAACATAGGTTTAACATTAACAAAAACCAACTAAGAATTGTCCTAGTGACATATGACCGAGTGGTCCTAGACGTTGTATCAAAGTTTACAATTACTTAAAGGTGCTGAGTTCAATCCTGAACGAAGGCAGTGGAAAGTAACATTCAAAACAGGGAATCAGTGACTATGTCCCAGAGCCTAGCTGGAGCCCGAACACGGTACCCCCGTAATAATAATAAAGGGTTGGGTTCGAGACTCCTAACAAACGGTTCCCCAGTTCGATACAAAACACCTGATGAGGGCCAGAGGGCAAAACGGCCGAAACGTTGTGACTATAACAACCAAGATGAGGAAGTCAGTCCGACAATCTCAATATATATATATATATATATGTACTTTTTAATTATTTAAACACTTTAGCTTTATAAAATGTTGCATTTGTATTGACCTAAATGTTGTTTAGTTTTCGAAACATTGAAATATGGGTAAGGGGGAGGGGGGTAAAATACCTAAAAAAAAACTATTTCCCCTCACATATTTAACGAAAACTGAACATTCAAAGTATAGGAAAACAATGCCACAACAACAAAAAAAAAAAGATGAGAAATTATTTTCAAAAGAAATACAGATGATTTATTCAGCTAACTGTATTGTCCCGTCTTACCCCATTACTTGGGGCAAAACGAGACAAATCTATATCTTTTTCGGAAAGAACATGATTTCAGCAGAACCATAAAAATAGATCAAAATAGATAAATTTTGAATACTTACCTCTTTTCGATGTACGGGGCTGAATAAAACAATGGTAGACGTTGGCGGCAACGCGTTACCACATGATCTCTTTAATTATGGGATCATATTTTTAATAATCACGTAAATATAAACAAAGTTTCATTCCATAACGGATACGTACAATGTAAACTTTTCTCGATATTTTCATTTTTTTAATGTCTTGATTAAACTGTACAAGTACCTAGGCTTCGAGGCTATTTGCACAACTAAACGGCAATTCTGCCGATTTCTCCCTCTGATTCTAATCGGCAGGTACTCGAAATAAAATGGCGTCTCCAGTTTCGGCGATAAACTGTAGAAGCACTGATTTTTTTTATTTGATCGTTCTAACGAAAAAAAAAAGCTGAGAAAAGATAAACAAAAAGAGAGAAAATTACCCCATCTTCCAGCTTGAAGATGTTGTTGATGTAGAGTAAGTTTGTCCACCATCGACTCTGGCAGATCTCGCTGAAGTCAGACTGCCAATATGGCCCCTCAAACAGATTCGGAAGAATAAAAGTATAGACCATGAGGATCACCGCATAACAAGGGGTCAGTCTGGAAAGGAAAAGGGGACACTCATTATGCTGTTACCGAATGGGGTTTTAGACATGTGAGATGATGAAGGCCGGAGGGCAAAACGGCCGAAACGTTGTGACTATAACAACCAAGATGAGGAAGTCAGTTCGACAATCTCAATAAATTGAAATCCAATATTTCGATTTTCAAATTTCGCTCTTATAACGAAGAAGCCTCCAATTTTTTAAATGGGAAGAGAGGGACCCCATGTTTTGAATGACGGCATCTTTTAGCAGTTTACGTTATCTAATGTTAAAAATACAACAAAAAAAACACTAAAAAAATCCCCCAGGGCAACGCCGGGACATGGGTCCTGCTAATTAAAAACTAGACTTACCTGAGATAACGCCGTACATACATGAGAATCACCGTCTTTAACCCAATGTTTCCTTTGCGATAATAATTTTCCAAAAAAAAGTAGGTGACCAAAATCCCACTGAAATAAAATTAAAATTCCTTTTAGACTAACAGGGATTTCCAATTTAAAAAAAAAAATTGACAAAAATAACGTATGATTATCAAGAGGTTAATCAGTGCAAATATACAACATATTTCAGATGGATGAGAGCGTTTCGTATATGTAAGTGTGTGTATATATATATATATATATATATATATATATATATACAGGGGGGGTTTAGAGATTACCATGTAACAACTTTGAATCCCTGAAATACAAAATCATGTCCGACCAGTCGAAGAAGAAATAAACATATCATCATGTGGTTTTGTATCTGCGTCTTCTGTGTTCATCATTACAACGAGAAAGGTAACGTGTTTATATTATATATATAATTAATCAGAATAATGAAATACAATAAATCTACTGGTGTGCAAATCCAGTGATTATCGGTCTGACAAAATATTATTGGGTGTAATATTTTATATAAGACTATCCCAGTTAAATAAAATTGCTCAATATACTAGATAGAGCAAATAAATCATAATTTAGGAATTTAAAATTTGTGATTTGAAAAAGTTAAATTTCAAATATAGAAATTTTATTGCATGCAAGACAAAGAATACAATATAGTAAAATTTTTGCTAATATTTTTCCTCGGAGGAGATGTATAAACATCGAAAACTCATGGGTTAAGGAAATATATTTTACTATACTGTATTCTTTGTCTTGCATACAATAACATTTCTATATTTGAAATGTAACTATGTAATATATTGCTGCTGGGCATTATGTAGACGTTCAGTGTGAATGAGGAGCCTGCGATATTATTGTAGCCCTTTTTTTAAAACTGTAAAAGTATTTATCTAAGTAATCTGGTTAATGTAGTGTCAGAATATATCTGGTTATTACGGTTTATCTCTAATATCCTTATAGCAGTATGTGACATATTTTCATTGTATGGATTGTATGGACACCCGGTGCGAACGGAAACCCCACGATATAACTATACCATCTTCAGACAAAATAGATACTACATTTGGATCCTAGCTAGAAGTCCAAATACAGCCCAAAAGCAACATCATTTTTTTATTGATTTTTTTTTTACATGGTTGTCACCACTTATCAAGGCCCGGAGGCCACTCGGGGATAAGGGTTATTGCTTTGATAAAGTGTCTTACTTAGTGGCATTCATTCATCCATTAGTCTGGACGATTTTTTTTTTACATAGCATCTTCGGTGGTCGGGAGATCCTATTTATTAAAGAAGAGGTATATAGAAGGTGACAACATACTACAAACATTAAATTAGCATATCTATATGTTACTAATTTAATTTTCGTAATATGTTATCACCTTCTAGCCTCCTTTTTAATAAATAGGATCTCCCAATCAAATGATGTATAATCTGGAAACCGTCACACACATACGTACGTACATTAAAGGTAGTACGGTATTAATATATAGATTACTAGCAGTTGGGGGTAATTTGCGTAAAACACGTTTAAATATGATATTTTAATTTGTCCATATTTCGTATACATTATCATAGAGTCATGATTTCAAAAGTAAAAAAAAAGTGTTTGGGTGCCATCAGCTAGAATCGAAACCGAAACTTTATAATTCAAAGCTGGTGACGTTACCACTGTACCAACGTGACACACATATAAACCAATTAAAAATAAACTAAGATGAATGTACAAAATGTTTAACAATTTTTTTCAATCAATTTGACCCCTTAAAAACAATTTTAACAGATTCATAAAAGAACGGCCCGTAGAAAACACAATCATTCGAGGCCTCTAGGGCTGCTCTGCGACTTTTAGTTTCGGAGGAGATAGAGTTTGAAAATATGGAAACAGGCAGACAGACCGACAGACAGACAGACATATAACAGTTTATATATTAGATGTATGAAATTATATATAATTTCATTAAATGTACAAAGCCGAAACTGTGTCATTCAAAGCTGGTGACGTTACCACTGTACCAACGTGACACTCATATGAACTGATTAAAAATAAATAAAGACGAATGTACAAAATGTTTAACGTTTTTTTTAATTTTGACCCATTTTTGACCCCTTAAAAACTATTTTAAATGGCTAAGGACCCATAAAAGGCTGCTGCAAAGAAGGTGGGATCCCTCTACCGTGCTAGAAAACTACTTACGCCTGAAAGTATCCTGTACCTCTTAAGGCCACCATTCGCCCATATATGGAGTACTGTTGTCACATTTGGGCCGGTGCATCAGCTGCTTGTCTCTCACTCCTGGACAGGGTTCAAAAGAGAGTCGCCAACCTGATAAATCATGAACTGTCATCTAAGCTTCAGCCTCTGTCCCATCGACGAAATGTTGCATCCCTCTGCCTTTTCTACATGTACTTTTATGGTGAATGCTCTGACGAACTACAAGCACTTGTACCTCCTCGACGTGACTACCCTTGACAAACCTGACAAGCAACTAAGTCCCACCCCTTCAAAGTAGAGATCTCTAGATGTAAGAGAGCCTTCTACTCCAGTCATTTCTTCCCCAGAACCGCTAGACTTTGGAATTCCCTTCCGGGTCCCTGCTTCCCCAACTGTACTGTCATGCAGAAGTTCAAGTGTAACGTGAACCGACATCTTGCTGCCCAACTCCCTATATAGTACCCCTGTCACTTATGTCCCCGATAGTAGCCCCCTACTTTAAAGTGGCACTGTGCCTTGTTTGGGGTGAAAATTGATTGAAAAAAAAAGAACGGTTTGTAAAAAATCCAATCGTATGAGGCCCCAAATGCCGCTCTGCGACTTGGAGACAGACAGATAGACAATCATATAGCCGTTTTTGTATTAGATTGAAACAAAAAATAAATACTTATATTAATACACAAGTATAAAGATTCTGGTACCTGAGCAGAAAGAAAGTATCCACTGCGAAGGGCGCAGCTAACACAGCCTGGAAGGTGAAACGCTGATATAAATCAATTCCATCGACAATATTTTCTGGAAAATAAAATAAAACGAATTTCTAGAGAATTTGGTGTTAGATTCGTGCGGTTGTAATTTTTACATTTGTAGCAGTTTTTTTCGGTCAATTTTTACGACGTGCCACAGGCGCATTATAAGCACCTCAACCTCTAGGTGTATCAGAAGCCACCATTAAAAATGCGTGATAAGAACTTGAATAATTCAACATACTATCTTTCCAAGCTTATAACTACTTGAAAAATGTAATTCAAACCCTATTTTTTTTCAATTGAATAAAAATAACAGGTTTAATAGCAAATTATGCAATATTTTTTTTTAAATCGGTTTTCTTTAAAGAAGATTTAAAAGAAAATCAACGAAATTTTACTTACTTCGATTATAATATACATATATATATATATAAATTAGAAAAAAATCACTAGCCTATAAAAAATACTATTCAATGGGTAATTCCATTCTTCATTGTTAAGAATTTATCCATATTTATACTTATATTCCATGTCCTTTTTAAATAAAATATTTTTTTAAACAGGGATTCAAAAAAAAAACACGCTAACTCAGATGTTTTTTACTGTTCAAATAAAACCGTTCTTAACATGGGGAGGTTGAGCCAACCTCCCCATGTTAAGAACGGCTTTCGGAATAAACACCCCGACCTTTCACAAAACGAGGCAAACAAACCAAAACAAAGAAAAAAAAATTATTCAATTTTGCAGAATAAAAACTCCTTATTTTAAGGGAGGCATCTCTATTTTAGTAAGAATTGTGAGGAAAAAAATGAATTATTTCTTCAACTATTTTATTTAATGTGACAAAGTTATATAATACTAGCATGGGTGGCCGGCGTTGCCCGGGTGTTTGGAGGTGTATGCTGAGTAAAAAAAAAAAGGTCAATATTTTTAAACTTTGACCCCTATTATGACCCCTTAACATTTATTGTTTTGGGCTCAAATCAAATTATTAAGTGAGATCCATGTCCAAGGAACCTATATCTAAAATTTCAAGTGTTTAGACCCAAAATTGTCGAAGGAGTTTAGTAGAGTTCTCAAGAGTCAAATCGTTGAACTTCTACCCCTTAACAGCCAAATTTCCGGCCGAAAACCGATCACCTAGATTTTCCCAAATCTCAGTACCCTGTATATCTAATTTCGAGTCGGTAGACTAAAAATTAACAGAATTATTGCGTAGGGAAATGTACACAGACACATAGACAGACAGACACACACACAGATACGTTCACTTTTATATATAGACTTTTATATATATAGATTAATTTCCCAAATTATATTTGCATATTATCTGAACTCAAAATTTTTTTTTCTTCTAAAGTATGCATTACTTCTAGCTAAAATTAATACATAACCCTTTCAATTTTATAAAAGTTGCATTATAACAAAAAAAAGTCATACACAGACGTCACGTGGGAGGTACAATTTCTGTATTTGATTGTAATGGACAATTTCTAAGTTCACACAAGATAGGATGCTACATGCCCAAGACAAATCAACGTGTATTCAATTGAAAATTTCTAAGTCCAAACAAGAGGGGACGTTGGTATAGGTAGATGAGAATCCTATAGACCAAGTCATCTCAACGTGTATTCAAATGAAAATTTCTAAGTCCAAGCAAGAGGGGACGTTGGTATAGGTAGATGAGAATCCTTTAGACCAAGTCATCTCAACGTGTATTCAATTGAAAATTTCTAAGTCCAAACAAGAGGGGACGTTGGTATAGGTAGATTAGAATCCTATAGACCAAGTCATCTCAACGTGTATTCAATTGAAAATTTCTAAGTCCAAACAAGAGGGAACGTTGGTATAGGTAGATAAGAATCCTATAGACCAAGTCATCTCAACGTGTATTCAAATGAAAATTTCTAAGTCCAAGCAAGAGGGGACGTTGGTATAGGTAGATGAGAATCCTTTAGACCAAGTCATCTCAACGTGTATTCAATTGAAAATTTCTAAGTCCAAACAAGAGGGGACGTTGGTATAGGTAGATTAGAATCCTATAGACCAAGTCATCTCAACGTGTATTCAATTGAAAATTTCTAAGGCCAAACAAGAGGAGATGTAGGTATACGTAGATAAGAATTCTATAGACCAAGTCATCTCAACGTGTATTCAATTGAAAATTTCTAAGTCCAAACAAGAGGGGACGTAGGTATAGGTATATGAGAATCCTATAGACCAAGTCATCTCAACGTGTATTCAATTGAAAATTTCTAAGTCCAAACAAGAGGGGACGTTGGTATAGGTATATGAGAATCCTAAAGACCAAGTCATCTCAACGTGTATTCAATTGAAAATTTCTAAGTCCAAACAAGAGGGGACGTTGGTATAGGTAGATAAGAATCCTATAGACCAAGTCATCTCAACGTGTATTCAATTGAAAATTTCTAAGTCCAAACAAGAGGGGACGTTGGTATAGGTATATGAGAATCCTATAGACCAAGTCATCTCAACGTGTATTCAATTGAAAATTTCTAAGGCCAAACAAGAGGAGATGTAGGTATACGTAGATAAGAATTCTATAGACCAAGTCATCTCAACGTGTATTCAATTGAAAATTTCTAAGTCCAAACAAGAGGGGACGTTGGTATACGTAGATAAGAATTCTATAGACCAAGTCATCTCAACGTGTATTCAATTGAAAATTTCTAAGTCCAAACAAGAGGGGACGTAGGTATAGGTATATGAGAATCCTATAGACCAAGTCATCTCAACGTGTATTCAATTGAAAATTTCTAAGTCCAAACAAGAGGGGACGTTGGTATAGGTATATGAGAATCCTAAAGACCAAGTCATCTCAACGTGTATTCAATTGAAAATTTCTAAGTCCAAACAAGAGGGGACGTTGGTATAGGTAGATAAGAATCCTATAGACCAAGTCATCTCAACGTGTATTCAATTGAAAATTTCTAAGTCCAAACAAGAGGGGACGTTGGTATAGGTAGATAAGAATCCTATAGACCAAGTCATCTCAACGTGTATTCAAATGAAAATTTCTAAGTCCAAGCAAGAGGGGACGTAGGTATAGGTAGATGAGAATCCTTTAGACCAAGTCATCTCAACGTGTATTCAATTGAAAATTTCTAAGTCCAAACAAGAGGGGACGTTGGTATAGGTAGATTAGAATCCTATAGACCAAGTCATCTCAACGTGTATTCAATTGAAAATTTCTAAGGCCAAACAAGAGGAGATGTAGGTATACGTAGATAAGAATTCTATAGACCAAGTCATCTCAACGTGTATTCAATTGAAAATTTCTAAGTCCAAACAAGAGGGGACGTAGGTATAGGTATATGAGAATCCTATAGACCAAGTCATCTCAACGTGTATTCAATTGAAAATTTCTAAGTCCAAACAAGAGGGGACGTTGGTATAGGTATATGAGAATCCTAAAGACCAAGTCATCTCAACGTGTATTCAATTGAAAATTTCTAAGTCCAAACAAGAGGGGACGTTGGTATAGGTAGATAAGAATCCTATAGACCAAGTCATCTCAACGTGTATTCAATTGAAAATTTCTAAGTCCAAACAAGAGGGGACGTTGGTATAGGTATATGAGAATCCTATAGACCAAGTCATCTCAACGTGTATTCAATTGAAAATTTCTAAGTCCAAACAAGAGGGGACGTTGGTATAGGTAGATGAGAATCTTATAGACCAAGTCATCTCAACGTGTATTCAATTCAAAATTTCTAAGTCCAAACAAGAGGGGACGTTGGTATAGGTATATGAGAATCCTAAAGACCAAGTCATCTCAACGTGTATTCAATTGAAAATTTCTAAGTCCAAACAAGAGGGGACGTTGGTATAGGTAGATAAGAATCCTATAGACCAAGTCATCTCAACGTGTATTCAATTGAAAATTTCTAAGTCCAAACAAGAGGGGACGTTGGTATAGGTATATGAGAATCCTATAGACCAAGTCATCTCAACGTGTATTCAATTCAAAATTTCTAAGTCCAAACAAGAGGGGACGTTGGTATAGGTAGATAAGGATCCTAAAGACCAAGTCATCTCAACGTGTATTCAATTGAAAATTTCTAAGTCCAAACAAGAGGGGACGTTGGTATACGTAGATAAGAATTCTATAGACCAAGTCATCTCAACGTGTATTCAATTGAAAATTTCTAAGTCCAAACAAGAGGGGACGTTGGTATAGGTAGATAAGAATCCTATAGACCAAGTCATCTCAACGTGTATTCAATTGAAAATTTCTAAGTCCAAACAAGAGGGGACGTTGGTATACGTAGATAAGAATTCTATAGACCAAGTCATCTCAACGTGTATTCAATTGAAAATTTCTAAGTCCAAACAAGAGGGGACGTTGGTATACGTAGATAAGAATTCTATAGACCAAGTCATTTCAACGTGTATTCAATTGAAAATTTCTAAGTCCAAACAAGAGGGGACGTTGGTATACGTAGATAAGAATTCTATAGACCAAGTCATCTCAACGTGTATTCAATTGAAAATTTCTAAGTCCAAACAAGAGGGGACGTTGGTATAGGTAGATAAGAATCCTATAGACCAAGTCATCTCAACGTGTATTCAATTGAAAATTTCTAAGTCCAAACAAGAGGGGACGTTGGTATAGGTATATGAGAATCCTATAGACCAAGTCATCTCAACGTGTATTCAATTCAAAATTTCTAAGTCCAAACAAGAGGGGACGTTGGTATAGGTAGATAAGGATCCTAAAGACCAAGTCATCTCAACGTGTATTCAATTGAAAATTTCTAAGTCCAAACAAGAGGGGACGTTGGTATAGGTAGATGAGAATCCTAAAGACTAAGTCATCTCAACGTGTATTCAATTGAAAATTTCTAAGTCCAAACAAGAGGGGACGTTGGTATAGGTAGATAAGAATTCTATAGACCAAGTCATCTCAACGTGTATTCAATTGAAAATTTCTAAGTCCAAACAAGAGGGGATGTAGGTATAGGAAGATGAGAATCCTATAGACCAAGTCAAGTCAACGTGTATTCAATTGAAAATTTCTAAGTCCAAACAAGAGGGGACGTTGGTATAGGTAGATAAGAATTCTATAGACCAAGTCATTTCAACGTGTATTCAATTGAAAATTTCTAAGTCCAAACAAGAGGGGACGTTGGTATAGGTAGATAAGAATCCTTAAGACCAAGTCATCTCAACGTGTATTCAATTGAAAATTTCTAAGTCCAAACAAGAGGGGACGTTGGTATAGGTAGATAACAATCCTAAAGACCAAGTCATCTCAACGTGTATTCAATTGAAAATTTCTAAGTCCAAACAAGAGGGGACGTTGGTATAGGTAGATAACAATCCTAAAGACCAAGTCATCTCAACGTGTATTCAATTGAAAATTTCTAAGTCCAAACAAGAGGGGACGTTGGTATAGGTAGATAACAATCCTAAAGACCAAGTCATCTCAACGTGTATTCAATTGAAAATTTCTAAGTCCGAACAAGAGGGGACGTTGGTATACGTAGATAAGAATTCTATAGACCAAGTCATCTCAACGTGTATTCAATTGAAAATTTCTAAGTCCAAACAAGAGGGGACGTTGGTATAGGTAGATAAGAATCCTAATGACCAAGTCATCTCAACGTGTATTAAATTGAAAATTTCGAAGTCCAAACAAGAGGGGATGTAGGTATAGGAAGATGAGAATCCTAAAGACCAAGTCATCTCAACGTGTATTCAATTGAAAATTTCTAAGTCCAAACAAGAGGGGACGTTGGTATAGGTAGATAAGAATCCTATAGACCAAGTCATTTCAACGTGTATTCAATTGAAAATTTCGAAGTCCAAACAAGAGGGGATGTTGGTATAGGAAGATGAGAATCCTAAAGACCAAGTCATCTCAACGTGTATTCAATTGAAAATTTCTAAGTCCAAACAAGAGGGGACGTTGGTATAGGTAGATGAGAATCCTATAGACCAAGTCATCTCAACGTGTATTCAATTGAAAATTTCTAAGTCCAAACAAGAGGGGACGTTGGTATAGTTAGATAAGAATCCTAATGACCAAGTCATTTTAACGTGTATTCAATTGAAAATTTCTAAGTCCAAACAAGAGGGGACGTTGGTATAGGTAGATAAGAATCCTATAGACCAAGTCATCTCAACGTGTATTAAATTGAAAATTTCTAAGTCCAAACAAGAGGGGACGTTGGTATAGGTAGATAAGAATCCTAATGACCAAGTCATCTCAACGTGTATTCAATTGAAAATTTCTAAGTCCAAACAAGAGGGGACGTTGGTATAGGTAGATAAGAATCCTATAGACCAAGTCATTTCAACGTGTATTCAATTGAAAATTTCTAAGTCCAAACAAGAGGGGACGTAGATATAGGTAGATGAGAATCATATAGACCAAGGCATCCCAGCGTGTATTCAATTGAAAATTTCTAAGTCCAAACAAGAGGGGACGTAGATATAGGTGGATGAGAATCCTATAGACCAAGTCATCTCAGCATGTATTCAATTGAAAATTTCTAAGTCCAAACAAGAGGGGACGTAGATATAGGTGGATGAGAATCCTATAGACCAAGGCATCCCAGCATGTATTCATTTGAAAATTTCTAAGTCCAAACAAGAGGGGACGTAGATATAGGTGGATGAGAATCCTATAGACCAAGGCATCCCAGCATGTATTCAATTGAAAATTTCTAAGTCCAGACAGGGGGGACGTTGGTATAGGTAGATGAGGAGCTACTAGACCAATACCTGTCCACGAGTATCTAATTGAAATTTCTAAGTTCAAAACAGTGTAAGTTAGTGTCTGGAAGTGCCCGATCGACGCCTACTGCCATGTTGGGTGCATGTAGGCGTAGCAAAATGCCTTCTAATCTGCTAGGCACATCGGGACTTAGTTTTTTTCTGTCCTTTCTCTGCACCGTGTAGGTTGGCGTCTGGATGTGCCTCATCGACGCCAACTGTTACCTGGGATAGCAAGACGGGGAATAGGGATAAAGAATAAGAAAAGGGAGATAGACAGATCTAGATAAATACAGAGGTATAAAGAGAGACAGGCAAGGGAGATACATTTCATGATTCAACTTATATGCTAATAAGAAATAGTTGGTATATCAGGAACACAAGCATTGTTTTTACTGGTTAATTTTACATCAGAATACACTTGTAGATTTTATGTAGCTTTTTTCTATAGGGAACATGCAAATAGCACACATAACATCTAGACATATAAATATATACATAAAACAATTATAGTTATGAGATATATCTGAACTAATCCAAAAAGACAATAATGATGAATATCATCACTTACCTTGGAAAATTATCCAGGCTGTATGCCTACTCACATTCCATCAAACACCAGGAAATCATGAGCCATTGCTTGGTTGATTTTTTTAATTTTTATTTTTTTCATACACATTTGTAATTGTGTCTTGCTTTATCAAGTATTTTTGTAGTTAATCTGTGGTGTTGGGAGAGGTGTTAACATGAATCAATTTTGCTTAACATTTTTTATTATGTATATTTTTTTCAGTTTACAGAGTCATTGCAGTACCAAGTCTGACACTGTAATTGCTTGAAAAGTATTGCATTGGGAAGGATTCTTTTTTCTTTCTTTTTTTTTTTTTTGAGGTGTGCAGGAATTTCAGTAGGGGAAGTTTCTACTGATTTCAGATTCCAAGACAGCAAAGTTGTATTTTATTGTTTGTGCATTCTTTTATCAAGTTTTTACAGATGTTTTTGTGTTATGAAAGTGAAAATGAATGAGTTGCAAAGACATTTACATTTTTGCATTCTTTTTTTAATTCTTCACCTTGTGTGATTTAATGTCCCAAGAGTGAACCAAGACGGATGAGTCTTATTCAGCGGAGTGGAAAAAAACAGGTTACCTTTGGTTGTCCTCAATGGATTTGTCCATAGTATAATGTGTCCAAGTTATTGCCCTAATAAAGTGAGAACCATACCCCAAAACTAATGCAGAACTCTACTTACGTATTGCACAGCTACAAGAGTTAACTTGTCTAGGATAAGTGCCATATAAGTTTGCACAAGTCACTATATAGCTCTATTTATTAACTCATATGAACTTAAATTGCTGAACATGTCTCAAAATTTTCTACAGAGCTCTACTTAGAAATGAGCACTCTCAAAGACAATTTATCTAACATAATTTTGAAATATGTTTTATAAAGTTACCATAGAGCTCTCAAATATATTAGGCACTCAAATAAGAAACTTGTTTTAAATACTTGTCATATATATATATATATATATATATATATATATATATATATATATACATATATATATATATTAAACACTTACAGTACATCTATACTTACATATTGACATTTAGGTTTTCAAAACATACTGCAGAGCTCTTCATGTTTTCTGAATTTTATTCTTTCGTCTACTAATGTATTGAGCACTCTTAAGTATATTCGTGTAGCTGAATTGCCATACGTTTTTTGAAAGTCTATATTAAGCTCTACTAATGTATTGAACTCTGTCAAAATAAATTTATGCAGTTGAAATGCCATATCTGTTTCTCAAATGTTTTATTTAGCTCTACTAATATATTGAGCACTCTGGAAGTAGATTTGTCTAAAATAATTGCCAAAATGTTTCCAACTCTTACTCCAAAGCTCTATAAATGCATTGAGCACTCTTAAAGTAAAATCGTCTTGTATAATTAAACAAAGCAATTTTTAAATTTACTACACAGCTATATAAAACTATGGAGCACATGCAAGAATCATTGGTAAATATATAAATCACATAATTATTAGAAGTTATTTTTTTAATTGAAATACATATATATATATATATATATATATATATATATATATATATATATAATCTATATATATATATATATTCAAGGGAGACAATTTGTATATAGATCACATAATTATTAGAAGTTTTTTTTTATTGAAATAAATATATATATATATATATATATATATATATACATACATACATACATATATATTCAAGGGAGACAATTTGATATAGATCATATAATAATTAGAAGTTATTTTTATTAATTGAAGTAAATATATATATATATATATATATTTATTTCAATTCAATCAATGAGACATAGAGCAATAAAGTCATGTTATTTAGATTTTTACTTAATAATAACACTTTAAAATAGTGCTCAAAACTAGACAGAGCTGATATTATAAAACGTTTATTTTATTACAGGATAAGTAAACATTAAGATTTAACCAGAGTTATATAAGAGTGCTCAATAAGACATAGAGCAATAAAGACATTTTATTTAGATTTTTATTTAATAATTACACTTTAAATAGTGCTAAAAAAAGGGAGACAATTTGTATATAGATCATATAATTATCAGAAGTTATTTTTTTTTATTGAAATAAGTAAATATATGTATATATATATATATATATATATATATATATATATATATATATATATATATATATATATATATTACAGGGGGACAATTTGTAATTTTTATTAGACCTTATTTTTTTTATTGAAATAAATATATATATATATATATATATATATATATATATTTATATATATTCAAGGGAGACAATTTTAATATAGATCACATAATTATTAGAAGTTATTTTTTTTTAATAAATATATATATATATATATATATATATAAATATATATATTTTATATATATATAATCTATATATGTTCAAGGGAGACAATTGTTATATAGATGACATAATTATTAGAAGTTATTCTTTTTATTGAAATATATATATATGTATATATATATATATATATATATATATATATATATATATATATTGACATTTTAGATTTTTCATTGAGAATCATAACATTTAGACTAAAATTATTAAAATTTATATTACATTATGTCATATTCACACAAGAATACCAAAAAAATTGTGGTTATCTAAATTGACGTATACATTTTTTTTAACTTATTACCTTGCTCTACTGATGTATTGAGCACTCTACATATAAGTCCTGTCATTTGAATTTCTGTGTATATATTTTAAATATTTACAGTTAGCTCTAAGTCTTACCATCAAATTGCCATACATATTTCCAAAAATTTAACAACTATCTCTACTAATTCATTAATCATTGTATATATTTATCTTTCTGTCTCTCATTATATATCTATCTATCTATCTATCTATAGAATTGAATATGTCTGTCTGTGTGTACATCTGTCAATTTTAGTCTACATATTCCAAATTTTGATAAAAAGGGTACTGAGATTTTGGAAAATCTATGTGATTGGTACTTGGACAGAAATTTGGCGATTGAGGGGTCAAACTTCAATGATTTGGCCTTTGAGAACCCTACAAATCTCCTCCGACAATTATGGGTCTAAACACTTGAAATTTTACATATAGTTTCCTTGGACATGGATCTAACTTAATATCTCATTTGGAGCCCAAAACAATAAATTTTAAGGGTTCATAATAGGGGTCAAGTTTTAAAAAATTAACCGTTTCTCTGCTTTCTTTTTTGTTGGGGAGGGGGGCAGCATACACCGCTAAACACTGGGGCTACGCCAGTAACCCATGCTAGTATAATATATATATATATATATATATATATATATATATATATATAAATGTATTTATTTCAATTTAAAAAATAATTCTAATAATTATCTGATCTATATACAAATTGTTTCCCTTGAATATATATATATATATATATATATATTTATTTCAATTAAAAAAAATAACTTCTAATAATTATGTGATCTTTATACAAATTGTCTCCCTTGAATATTAGTCTCGCAAGTAACTGCGAGACGAACAAAATGTTACTTAGAGACTACTATTGAGTAATCCAACGTAGGGTACCGGTAGAAAAAATAAAAAATTAATTTACTTGAGACATACTTATTGAACATTTTCTGAAATAGTACAATAATTACCTTGACATTCTTCTGTTTAGTTTAAGATATCATTTTCAGATATTTTGATACTAATACCGTTATTAAAAAAATAAAAATTGCCGGATTTTAGTTTCATAAGAGTTTTCCACAACGTAAACAAACCACTATTCGTACTACCATAATAACAGCAACAGAGAGAGAGAGAGGGAGAGAGAGAGAGACAGACCGACAGAGAGGGGGGCTACTGTTCAGTATTTGTGTAAAATATTACATAACTGATTTTTCCCCTATTTTTGATTATCCGTTACATTACTACCGGTGATTTTGTGGCCTGTCAAGAATATATATTATGAATATATTATCATTTTTAATTTTGTAACTGGCTGTAACATTTTCTTGCATTATTTACAACTTTTTGTAAATAATGCAAGATATATTTTCAACTAGAACGTAAACAAACCACTATTCGTACTACCATAATAACAGCAACAGAGAGAGAGAGAGAGGGAGAGAGAGACAGACAGACAGAGAGGGGAGGGCTACTGTTCAGTATTTGTGTAAAATATTACATGTAACATTTTCTTGCATTATTTTCAACACGTAAGCGTACTATTTTTTTGTTGTTGTTTGTTTACAAATACTGTGTCAATAAAATTCTTACTTTCTTTTATATTATTAAGAAAATGATAGCGTGTTACAATTAGTGCATGAGCACCAACATTTTTACTATAAGGGACTTACGTAGGACTTAGGCACCGCCAAAAATGGCCACAAAATCAAGTTGTTGTTGTTTTTTAAAACTAAATTACATTTATTAAAATCCATTATTTCTGAGTAACTTTTTTTTTCCCAGAAGGATAAAACCCTGAATTTTATCATATAGAAAACAGAATAATGTAAAACTTTTTCTACTATTTTTAATTCAATTTTAAATGTTAAATTTTCCCAAAAAGTTAACAATTGACATTTTTTGTCTTGCACAAAAAACGTACTTAAATATTTAAAAAAAAGGGTTTTTGAAATAATTAATTTATTTATTTATTGTCTAACTAAGATTTAGGATGATTTTCTAAGAGAATATGCAAAAATATTATTATATAAGTACCTGAATTTCAAATAATTCCACTTATTCATATAGGTAACCAGATATTTCGCGTCGACGTAGAATTCAGATCGACTCTGTTTACGTTTTCTTTTGATGATGAGAAAACTATGGAAGACCAAACAGGCCAAAAAAACTTATTTTTCAGTGACGAAAATTTCAATGTATTATTAAGCTGAGGCTGGCCAGTACCAGATGGGTGACCATTTGTATGATTTTGGTTTTTAATGTGTATGTGTGTGGGGGCCAGGCTCCCCAAAATGGGGGGGGGCAATTTAAAGCAGAATAAAAAAAATTATTTCAGCGCGTTTGGTCCACCGTAGTCGAAAGGCGGCAAACGTTTTCAAACGAGATCGAAAAAAATGATGCTATTTTTAACACAAAGGGCACAATATTTATCGAATTTTTTTTTTGCATCGATTATTCAAAGCATGCCCTGTTTAATAATGGTCATGCATTATTCGGCTCGCTAAAAAAAAATTGTTAATTTATTTATCAAAAATTTTAAAATGGCTTTTTTCGTATAAATATTAAAAAAAATTTTTTTTGTTTTGCTTAACTTAAATTAATTATTTTACTTAACATATTCACCGAATTTCACACTTCAAAACTCAAAAGCGGGATAATTAAACACAATCGAAGTTCTGATATTCAGACGTCAAAATAAGGTATGCAAACAATTTTTTTTTTTTAATCTATAATTCTGTCCCTTACAACAACACAATATGTTTTGTTCAGTTTCAGATGATTATTTTAAGCATATTTGTTCCCACTTCAAAACAAGGGGGGGGTTTGTAAGCAAAAATATATATATATAAATATCGTTTATGAAAAATAAGTGCGCTGTTATAAAGTTCATTCTTCTCCTAATAATCGCTGAAAATTTCGTATTGATCGGATAATTACCTGATTTTTGGTAGATTTTTAAACAGACGGTCCGTCAAAAAGTACTGACCTGCCCCCCCCCAGTTTTGGCGGTGCCTAGGGACTCCTGGGACTTACGTAGTACCCCCCCCTGGAGTAAATGTGGTATTGCGGTGATTTTGTGGCCTGTCAAGAATATATTATGAATGATGGCAATAAAAAAGTATATGATAAAATTGCTGAAAAAGCTAGAAAAGCTGAATATTATTGAAAAAATAAAGATAAAATAAAACAAAGAGTTGAGAATTATAAAAAAAAAAACTCAAAGCGGTAAATAATGATACTTATAAAAAAAAGCAAAAAGAGTCAAATAAAAAATATTTCAATAAAAATAGAGAAAAAATGCATGCGAAAATGGCCCAGTATTATAAAACAAATAGAGAAAAAATTTGTGCAAAAGCATATTATAACAAATATAAAAATAAACATAGAAAAAAAGCATCTAGATTTACTTGCAAATTCGAAATGTCAAGCAAAGATGCTAATTTTCATCGACACAATGAAAATCAAATTAATAACAGTGACTACAGAATATCAATGACTCGTCTGCGTAGAATCGAAGATGGCTGTCCAGACTCAGCTCAGAAATTGGAATATGCTAAAAGATTGCATAACAATTTGTCTGATTTGAGTCCGAATTTGACAATTGCTCAAATGAGGAAGAAATTGGATAGTTTCCAAAGTTGCAAAGGTATGCATTCTGATAGAATTTATTGCTGTGGCCAAAGTGATTGCACGGACAAGCTGGTCCTGCTGAAACTCTTGTCACCACACTCGCAACACCTGAGAACAGTGATCAGAAAAATATATCGATTATTGTCGATTGGAACATGGCTTAACAAATATGACATCGCAATACTTGAAGGGGACTGGTCAATATATAGTGAGTTAATTTACCAGGTTAGCAGGGATGCTACTATTTCTGACCTTTACAATGAATCCTTTTCAAATGAAAATGAATTTCACACTGAGGTTTATGTTACAACAAAATATGCCAATTTGTTTTGATTTGAATTAATTCCGAAATTATATATTTCAATAAATTTTTTTTGCAGAAATTTCATTGTAAAACCAGATATTCTTCACTTTTATGAAAGTCGATTTGGGCATTTTACTTGCATTATTTAGAATAATAACAAGTGAAATATTATCAGTGACACCAATATTTCATATAATTTTAATTTTCATTCCAAAATGTCGTCCATCAATATTGGCATTTCTTTTGAAAAATATAAAAGAAACAAATAATTGAGAAAAATCAGACCATATATCCAATCGAAATAGCAAAAACTTGAGTGCTAACCTCCCAATCAGCGTGGTATGGGGCTATAACTGTATCCCTGCAGGCGAACGATAGCACTTTTATGAATCACTTAAATTCAGAATTTAAAACAAATTTCTGTAATTTTTTTTTTATGTAATACTTTTCCTGTGATCATTAGCATGTTCTATTAATTAATAAATATAATTCTATTATTTTTATTGTTGCTTACGTTGTTGATGAATAGAATTTTAAAAAGTTAGGTATTTTCTTGAAAAAGGATTTCGGCCTCAACAGAAAGATGTTCAACAAAATGTTTAACCATAAAATTTACCAAAAACTATTAATATTAAACTATAAAAAGAAAGATACTAGAATTTAAGCAAAAAATATTTTATTTCAACTCAATCAGATGTGCCTTATGCACTAATAAAAATGCAATTGGCATTTTGTTGAACTTTTTAAGATTTTAAATATTTATAAATTTTCTCATTATAAAAAACGATTATTATATTGATTATAATTTTTTGACAGAAGAAATAAAATGAATTGCATAAAAAACATTAGAAGACAAATTTTTAAATCATAAGATAAATCTAAAGTCACTAAATTATCAATAAAGTTTGTCATAATAATACATTTATTAGATTAATTTTAATTTGGAAAGATAGAAGTACAGTTAAAACATCCAGAATCAGCGAATTCATTAAATTTTATCATAACAAAAACGATTGTTTTATTTCAATGCTATTGATAAGAAAATATTTGTTTTACTTGATTAAAATTAATTAAACATAGATTATATCTGTAGTATATAAATATTTTTTTATAATGAAACAATTTATTAATTTTTGCTGATTTACGATTTTTTCATTGCCGGTTTTTATTTTGCAAATTAAAAATAATCCAATAATCTTTTTTGATAATGAAAAAATGTGCTGACAATTAAGTGATTTAAAATATTTGAATATTTTTTTAAATGAACAATAAATTAAAATCAATTTACTAAATAATCATTTTTTTTTTCAAGATTTATTTACACAATTTACTAATATTTATTGATATAATTGGATAATTTTGCATTGTTCTTCTAATGTTTTATATTCATTTTATTTCTTCTGTCAAAAAATTATAATCAATATAATAATCGTTTTTTATAATGAGAAAATTTATAAATATTTAAAATCTTAAAAAGTTCAACAAAATGCCAATTGCATTTTTATTAGTGCATAAGGCACATCTGATTGAGTTGAAATAAAATATTTTTTGCTTAAATTCTAGTATCTTTCTTTTTATAGTTTAATATTAATAGTTTTTGGTAAATTTTATGGTTAAACATTTTGTTGAACATCTTTCTGTTGAGGCCGAAATCCTTTTTCAAGAAAATATATATATATATTCAAGGAAGACTATGTGAATATAGATAACAATTATTAGAAGTTATTTTTTTAATTGAAATAAATAAATATATATATATATATATATATATATATATATATATTTGAATTAAAAAATAACTTCAAATAATTATATGATATATATACAAATTGTCTCCCTTGAATATATATATATATTTCAATTAAAAAAATAACTTCTAATTATTATGTGATCTATATACCAATGGTCTCCCTTGAATATGTATATATATATATATATATTCAAGGGAGACAATTTGTATATAGATTACATAATTATTAGAATTTATTTTTTTTATGCTTAATTGAACTTTAATGCTTAGTTTTTCCATCAATTGTTTGACTTGGGTAATTTTTTTAATGTATATTTGAAAAAAATCTATGCGCTAGTTGAGATAAGAAATAAAGACAATTCTTACCTGTTACTTCCCAGGTGTTATCTCCACTTTTTCTCTTTTCTGCTTCTTGCTGAAACTCATGGCAATTTCATGTTTGTTTGTGTTCTTTGTTACATATATATAATTTTTACTGTGATAATTTTTTTCTTTTAATTATTAACAAATTTTTTTTGATTTATATAATAAAGAGAGACAACATAACTAATGGATTTTTTTTAAAATGATATATTTAACTTTCTGGCTATGATCAAACACCCATGTACTACTTGTTTATTTTTTTGTAGTTGCATAAGTTAGCTGATGAGAAGAAATACAAGCAGAACTGCATTCATTTAAATGAAGCTAATAGTTTAGAATTAGATTGTACCCAGATGTGCATGTACACAAAGAAAGAAACACTTACTTGAGGACTTCTGTAACTACAGGAAACATGTGGCAGCTAGGATAGCTGATGCTGCTGGATTCAGTTGTTTTTTCCAATCCACATAATTCTCACAATAGCTGATAGTAGAATTCCATCATGATCAAGAGGAGTACCTGAAATTACAAAGATATACACACAGAAGGAAAGAAAAAGAATACTTACTCTACTTCTATGACAATGATTGCTGCCAACACTTCGAGATGCTAATGTTGGAAGAAACAGATAGACATACATCATACACAGTTTGATTGTACCCAGATGTGCTTGAACGCAAAGAAAGAAATACTTGATTCAAACTGCACAAGACATGTGGCAGACAGGAACGGTGATGCTGCTAGGTTTCGTTGCTTGTTCCAATCTATAAAAAAGAGGTGATATTTATAGTGTTGATAATCTACTGCTGTGTGAAAGCTGGAACAATGGAAACAGTTAAATTAAATTTTCAAATCACAAAGACTGAAATCGAAATAGAAAGAAGAAAGGGTGATACTATACTCATCTTCCTGTCGGAGCAGACTACTTGCTAGTGACTGTTCGTTCGCCATTAAACTGGAAAGTAAAAGAAAAAAAAAACGAAAAAAAAAAACCAGGTTCCGCTGGGGAAAGCTCTTGTCTGGGCAGCGAGGTGATGAACTCCCGAAAGGAGGGGCACTATATAAAAACAAGCTTTGCTGCGAACATCTCCTAAAAAGCGGTTTCTACTCAGAATAACAGGCGGAGCAGAAAACAGAGGTGTTCTCTCTACCCAACAGGATTCGTAAAGATACCACTAGTTTGTGTTCATAAGACGGCGATGATCGCTCACAAAACTGGCATTCCTACTATCATATCGGAGGACCGTCATATATAATTGCACTACCATTTCGTATTGGAGGACGGTCATATATAATTGCACTACCATACCGTTTCGGAGTTCGTAGACAGTAGGAATAATAAAAGCGGCTATAAAGCGGCTTGTGAGCACACAATCTAGTCGAACTCTAGTCGTCCTTAGTCGAGTCGAGGCAAACATGCATTACATAGTAACACGAGCACGTGTCGCCTGCTTAGAGGGTAGCCCCCTTCGGGAGATTCGAAAGCGCACCTCACAGCGGAAGAGCTTCGGAACCAATCGGACCGTACCCAGACTTGCAGCTATTTGTTAACTTGGAAGTGGAGTCAACACCCCGACACTGAGAAAAGAGCTTTCCAAAAGCTCAAAACCAGGTGCATGCAAAATCGGGGAAACTGGGAGCAGGCTGGGGAGAACACAGGGCCTTGGAGGGAGGCCCATTTTTCTCTTTCGTTCGGTTTACATCTTTCGGGTATTGTTCTCCTTTCAGCCTGCCCCCTTCACGCCTTTTTGCTCGCCACATGCAAGCGTATAAAAAGACGACCAGATGACGGACGCAACAAACTAATGCCGACATTTTCTGGATTTTTTTTTTTTTTTTTGCCAGAGCCCATTTAGCCGTGTAGCTGTTAAACTACAACGTTACACCCCCCTACCACGGTGAGGATAGGGTTGGACTTTAGGGGGGAAAATACACATCCAGTATTTTATCCAAAAAAAGAACGGTTTATAAACTGCACAATTGTCACGGTTATTCTACAGTTTATCGACCGCCCTTAAATAATATTACATATATACTTTCATCTAACAAATTAAATTGAAAGACGTTAATTTAGATTTAAATTAAAAATATTTTATCCAACAACAGCACGGTTTATAAACTGCACAATTGTCACGGTAATTCTACAGTTTATCGACCGCCCTTAAATAATATTATATATATA
>NC_136527.1:112690150-112722650 GCF_053919585.1 Euprymna scolopes | reverse complement strand
CAACTTTGATGGTGAATCTATAGTCAGTCTGTGCTGATTTTCCTTGCAATATTCGTTTTCAGCATACCTGAACACACTGAGGGTTGGCCCCTTTCATATGCCGCCTGTTTAAACATGGTCGCCAGTGATTTACATTTCAAAATACACGCATTAATAAAACTAGCTCCAAAACTAGTAGTCTGTCTGTCTGTGCTAATTTTCCTTGCGATATTCGTTTTCAGCATACCTGAAAAACTGATGGTTGCCCCCGTTCATATATCACCTGTTCAAACATGGTCGCCAAGGATTTGCATTTCAAAATACACGCATTAATAAAACTAGCTCCCAAAATAAACTCTGTCTGTGTGTGCTAATTTTCCTTGCGATATTCGTTTTCAGCATACCTGAACAAACTGAGGGTTTGCCCCTTTCATAGGCCGCCTGTTCAAACATGGTCGCCAGTGATTTACATTTCAAAATATACGCATTAGTATCTCGAAATATACGTATTAGTATCTCGAAAACTATTTGTCTGTGCCTTGCGATAGTCGTTTTCAGCATACCCGAACGATTTTAAAATGGACAGTCCGAATGTTAACGAACCACACACACACAAAAAGACACACACACACACGTAAACTCAGTGAAAGTGTCTACTGTCGATAAGGTAGTTGTAAATTAGATTACTGGCTCTTATGAGTTTTAGTCTAACCATCCTTTACAACTGTGATACAGTAGAACAGTCCGTCTCTGGACAATTAGCAGTGTATCGCATAACTCAATGACAGTGTCGAATGTTGACTAGCTAGTTGTAAGTTAGGTTACTGGCTCTGATGAGTTACACTCTAACAACCCTTAATAACTGTGATATAGCGGAACAGTCCGTTTTTGGACAAGTGGCGGTGATCGCATAACTCATTGAAAGTGCCGAATGTCTATTAGCTAGTTGAAACTTAGATTACTGGCTTTAATGAGTTTCAGTCTAACCACACTTAATAACTTTGATACAGCGGAAGAGTCCGTCTGTTTCGCATAACTCATTGACAGTGTCGCGTGTCGATTAGCTAGTTGTAACTTCGTAGCCGAATGCCCCTTTAAGAAGAGACTTGAAGATAATAATTATTGTTATTTGTATTGTTATTCTTATCGTCCAGCCATGATGCACGTGCAGAAATCCATTTCCAACTCAACTGTGTTAAAAAAAACTTACTTCGAGACAAGAACGCCGACACTCGACTTCGAGACGAGTTTTCCCGGGACAAGTTTTCCGGGCACTGGTATAAGTGCTATGGATTCATCAGAGCACATCTCATTAAAGTACTTGTAAACAGGGATGCAACAGTTGCAACACTGAGGCGATGGGACAGACTTTGGAGATTGGCCTATAGCACGGGGCCTATTAGATTAGATACTCTTTTTGTTTTTGTTTTTGTGCTCAACGATAAAAACCGACTTCTTCATTTGTGTTTGCTTCTCATTTTAACTTTTGCTCTAATAAGAGTTTCGCTAATGTGAAAAAGAAAACATGTTCGAACGTTTGCTGACATTTATTGGATGTGTTGCTACCAGTATTTTGCTTAATTTTCGAGTTTGGAACGATTGTCGAGTCACACAAGATGACTGTAAAATATCAGACACTTCTTTATTGTTCTAACTTAAAACTGTGCGCTACTTTTGTTTGTGTTAAATAAACGTTTTAAAATAAGTTAAAACAACATTTTCTTATATATTTATTTGTTTACTACTTTTTCGTTTTGTTCTTATTGAATGCGAAATATTCGCCGTGGAATTTCCACGGGTCACGGTTATTTCGTTTTATTAATCTTAAGTTTCATAGAATAAAAAGTTCAGACACAACTTTGTCGAGCCATTTTTAATCGATTTCATTTAACTTACGTTTGACCCCGGCACGTGCAGTGCAGAGAACACGACCCTTTCTCTCCTTCCCCCACTTTCTCTCTTCTTTAGCTTGGTGACAAGCGAATGCTTATGTGTGCGTGCGTGTGTGTGTGTGTGTGTGTGTGTGTGTGTGTGTGTGTGTGCGTGCGTGCGTGCGTGCGTGCGTGCGTGCGTATGTGTGTTATCTGCACGTGCCAACGTCAAACGAAGTTTAAATTAAAATTCATTTCGTCGGTTTCAACAAAATTTAAAAAAATAAAAACTTTTTTCCCGACCGGCCGGATTAGGGTTGTGAGGTGTGGTTAGAGTTCGTGAAAATAAATGTTAGCAATAAAAACTTTTTAAAACCAAGTTAGAAAAAAGAACACAATTTGCTTCCCCACCAAATTATGGTATTATTGGAGCCCCCGCGTCTAAATTAAGATTCTTTTTTTTTTAAAGCGATGTAATAAACCATATTTTGGAGTAGGGTGCCTCCTCTCTTTATTTTGGTTTGTATATTTTTTATGTTGCAAAAATGCTTCCGGGAGATCTTTTTAGGATTCTAAACGTTTACTATTTTTACACTTTTTAATTATCTTCGAAAAATGTACACAAATGTAAACAAGCAGTTTACGAGTTGAAAGGCATCGTTAAAATATTTTTAGCGAGTTCTTTCAACTTTATATTTTTATTTCGTCCTATTCAAGTCCAATGTAAACAAGTTCTTGATAAGCCGTTCCTCTTAAGTAATCCAATTTACAAAATTTATACTTCTAACGATTACTATGATATTGTAACATTGACTACTGTACACTCTTTAAACCCTCGAGTGGGCTCTGGGCCTTGATAAGTAGTGATTCTTTGTAAAACAAAAAATATTTCAATACTTTGATGTGCTAGTTTTCCTTTTCATTTCAAAATACACGCATTAATAAAACTCCCTTGAAAACTATTTGTCTCTGCTAATTTTCCTTGCGATATTCGTTTTCAGCATACCTGAAAAACCTGAGGGTTGGCCCCTTTAATATGCCGCCTGTTCAAACATGGTCGCCAGTGATTTACATTTCAAAATACACGCATTAATAAAACTAGCTCCAAGACTATTTGTCTCTACTAATTTTGCTTGCGATATTCGTTTTCAGCATACCTGAACAAACTGAGGTTTTGCCCCTTTCATATGCCGCCTGTTCAAACATGGTCGCCAGTGATTTACATTTAAAAAAAACGCATTAATAAAACTAGCTCCAAAACTATTTGTCTCTGCTAGTTTTCCTTGCGATATTCATTTTCAGCATACCTGAAAAAAACTGAGGATTGGCCCCTTTCATATGCCGCCTGTTCAAACATGGTCGCCAGTGATTTACATTTCAAAATACACGCATTAATAAAACTATCTTTAAAACTATTTGTCTCTGCTAATTTTCCTTGCGATATTCGTGTTCAGCATACCTTAACGGTTTTAAAATCAACATTTCGAATGTTAACGAAACACACACACACACACACACACACACAAACAAACAAACACACACACACGTAAACTCAGTGAAAGTGTCTACTGTCGATAAGCTAGTTGTAAATTAGATTACTGGCTCTGATAAGTTTTAGTCTAGCCACATTGTAATACAGCGGAACAGTCCCTCTGTTTGGCATAACTCAGTTAAAGTGTCGACTGTCGATTAACTAGTTGTAAATTCTTAAGCGAAAAGCCCCTTTAAGAAGCGACTTGAAGATAATAATAATTATTATTTGTATTGTTATTCTTATCGGCCAACCTTGCTCGTGCGTTGAAAACAGAAATCCATTTCAAACGGAACTTTTTCAAAACTTAGTTCTTCTTCAAAGAGACAAGAATGCCGACACTCGACTTTTTGTCGCCACCCCGATCGTCGCTCATAAAATGATTCTTTGCCTGGGATCAAAATGGCGAATCTCAATTGTAAATTGAGAAAGTCAAGCTAAATACAAGGACGATTCATATAAATTATAGCTGATTAAAACTTTGTCAAACGAGGAGCGAAACACACACACACACACACACACACAAAGTAATGATTTGTGTTTTTGTGTGTTCGTGTATTTATGTATTTGTGTGTGTGTTTATGCGAGTGCGTGTATGTGTGTTTATGCAAGTATGTGTTTATGTGTGCGTTTATTAGAGTGTGTGACTCCTCTCAGCTGTCTCCGTTTCTTCTCCCTTCCTCGTTGACGTGATGGGGGAGAGCGTAGACACACATATTTTCTCTCTCTCTCTCTCTCCTCACCCCTTGCCCCTCTTTCTCTCTCTGTCTCTGTCTGTCTGTCTCTCTCTCTCTCTCTATATATATATATATATATAGATATATTTATATATATATATATTTATATAAACTTAATAGCAGGGGCAGAGAGAGAGAGAGAGAGAGAGAGAGAGAGAGAGAGAAGAGGGGAGGAGGTTAGCAGCAAATGGTCTTTGCTAACATTTATTTTCATAAAATTTATGAAAATAAATGTTAGCAATAAAAACTTTTTAAAACCAAGTTAGAAAAAAGAAAACAATTTACTTCCCCAACAAATTATCGTAGTATTGGAGCCCCCGATTCTTCTTTTTTTTAGACGGTGTAATAAACCATATTTTTGAGTAGGGTGGCCAACTCTCTTTATTTTGGTTTGGTGATTTACATTTCAAAATATACGCATTAATAAAACTAGCTACAAAACTAGTAGTCTGTCTGTCTCTTCTAATTTTCCTTGCGGTATTCGTTTTCACCATACCTGAACAAATTGAGGGTAGGCCCCTTTCATATGACACCTGTTCAAACATGGTCTCCAGTTATTTACATTTCAAAATACATTTTTGGATATATTACTATTTTTGACATGACAATTAAGTACGTGATATTGTTTTTGTTTAAAACAAAATTTTAAAAAAATAATATAAAAAAACAGGGTCAATTTTTACGATGTGCCCGAGCATATTATAAACACCCCAACCGCCCCATGTTAAGAACGGTTTTCTATGTTGGGGAGGGGGTGTTTATTCCGAAAGCCGTTCTTAACATGGGGTGATTGGGGTGCTTATAATACGCTGGGGCACGTCGTAAAAATTTAATAAAAAATGTTGGCAAACTCAAAAGCAAGTTCGACAACTCTAGAAAGGGTCGCATCAGTATGTTACACCGTCAAATCACGATATAGTTTTAGAACATATAATGAAAAGTATTTGATTAATATTTAATAAAAAATATTTTGAAAATGTTAAATATTTTTTATCTTCTTTTATTACGCACAGCAAAGTTTCACGGTTTTAAAAAAAATATTTTAATATTTTTTTTAAAATGTAATTTGAGGGTAAAAACGTCAAATCACGATATTACGAATTATTAAAGTTTTATCACGATATTATGAATTATTAATGTTTTCAAAGATTTTTTTAAATATTTTTTTTAAATACTTTTTTTCAAGTTTTACACTTTACACACAACAAAGTTTCACAGTTTTTTTTTTATTTTGCTTTGTTAAGACCGTAATACACTTTCTGAAAATTGTTTCTTTTTTTCTGTTAAATAAACAGTTATCTATATAATTATAAAACTCAAATGACCTTGTAACGATACAATGTTCCGGTTTACGACATCCGGTTGCGCATGCGCGCATAAACATTAACCCATAACAACGTAAACAAATAAACACAAATCGCTTCTTTTGCAGATTTTGACCTGAAATATTAATGTTATTATTTCGAAATTATTATTTAAACGTAATACAGAAATGAACGATGTAAAAAAAAAAGCAGATATATCAAAATTTGTATTTAACTATAATAAGTATTATGGTATCTGTTCAGTGCACATTTACCGATAAGTATGGCCAAAACGACTTATAATTCAGTAACTGTATTTTTTTTTCAAAAATAATCAATTATAATAAACAGAACGACTCATAGAAATCTATCTATATTCTTTTTTCATTTTAATATACTTTCATAGAAATGTTTCTGTTATGTCAAAAAAAAACATTTTCTTTACGTCACAAGTGTCATAATACATGAATTCCATAGCTAATATAACATACTGACCCAACGGGTCACGGGTAGTCTAGTAAATATATAAAAATGTATATTTTGTTCGTTTACTTTATTTAATCAAATTCGTTCAATATAATTTTCTTTACAAAATAACACATGATTTGACGGTGTAAAATACTGATGTGGTGACCCTTATAGAGTTGTCGAACTTACTTTCGAGTCTGCCGGAAGTGCAAGACTGCCAAAAAGTTTTACCTAAATTAATTTTGATAAAGCATAGAAATAAAAAATACACAATTTTCATAAAATTTTTATTCATGTAAAAATAAAATAAAAACAATGGACATTTATTGGAATGATTTTTTTTTCTGTAAAAACAAAAACAACAAAAATAAATAATAAACATTTTTTTAAAAGAAAGTAAACGTAATTATTGTTCGGAATTTTATTACGTCCACAAAAAAAAGGAGGAATAATGCCTGGAAGGATGGTCTTGAGACAACAAAAGAAACACGACCTCCCTCTCCCACTGCAAAAAAAAAATTGGTAATCCCTGGGAGTAACATGGCATGACAATAATATTGATACTACATTATCACTATTGCCGGCTTTTGTTAAAATTGGCACTTATTTGTTTACAAAGCCATTTGACGGAAGTGACGTCAGACAAATTTAAAGGTACGGATGGCCAACAGGTACTTGTACAGTTTAATCAAGATATTAAAAAAATGAAAATATCGATAAAAAGTCATAGTTTATGTATCCGTTATGGAATAAAGATCTCCCCGCAAAAATTTCACCAAGTAGTTTTTTTTTTAATTTTTTTACGGCTAAAAACAATTTGTTATGATACCGAGCAAAAGGTTCGATTTTTAGGAAGAAAAGCTAGTATTAAAGATGCGGAGGGAGTGTCACTGTTGTGCAGAAGTGCCAAATAATCTTTTATTTATACTTCTATAACAAAATTATAATCTTTATAATAAAAATATGGACAATTCTACACTATTGGGACGAAATTTCGGAAATGGTAATATTGAATTTCACATGAAAACAATGGTATCTATGTATTCCTTGTATTTTTAAAATGATTATATCCAAAAATTACGAAAATCGATACGGTAGAAAATTATTTATTAAAGAAAATAAAATAGAATTTGATGAAAATGATCGTAAGACATAGGAGAGTTCAAATAGGAGGTAATTTTCCATTTCTATTTAAACAAGATGGCGGCAATTTTTCACATGCTAAAACGATTAAAGTTGTTTTTTTTATAATTCAGTAATATTCAGGAACTTAACATTCTAATTAATTAAAATTGACAAAAAAAAAATCAATAGAAACCATTGTTTTTATCTGAAAACTATTTATCGACTAAAAAATTTTGTTCTGATAGTGTAGAAGTGCCAAAATATGCTTATGCAGTTATTTTTTTTTTAATCTTTAAATTTGTCTGACTTCATTTTCGCCGGCTTTGTAAACAAGGGAGTGCCAATCTTAACAAAAGCCCTATTGCCAAACCAAAAAGGAGGAGATAATATCTAGGAGGATGGTCTCGTGACAAGAAAACGGACGCTACTCTATCAACCCCTCATCCGGAACAATACAACCTGATAGTTTTTATCCTACAAGTGTTATTTTAGTATTCGCTGTAGCCATGGTAGTGATACACGGGCAATTACTGATGGTCATTTTAAAAATGGAGAAGTATAATAAACGTGATGGTGAAAAGAAAATAAATGTTGTTGTTTTTTTGCCATTCATCAGGGGAAAACAGAAGATTTTTATTTCTATGGGGTGCGGGTCAACTTGCTTTTAGTGCCTATTTTCCAAAAAAATGTACAGACATCTTTAATTAGTAAAATTAACACAAACAATTGTAAAAAAAAAATGTAGTCAAGTGTGTGTCTGTGTCAATCGGCCAGGTTTTATTTCTTCCAGCCAGGTATGGATTTGTGTCAATCAGCCAGGTTTTATTTCTTCCGGCCAGGTGTGTGTCTGTGTCTATCAGTTGGGTTTTATTTGATCTTGTCAAGTGTCAGGCCCAGTACTCAAAACCTGATATTGAACAAATGTCAGAGAAATTATCTTTCTATACGAATGCTCAAAGACATGACTTGATTTCTTACGCTAAAGTAAATAATAAACATTTTGTCCATTTTATTGGGGGGGGGGGGGTAATAATATTCTACAGATGATGTGTAAGTAATTTCTGGCTTGAATTAAATTTTAAGGACAAAAGCCAAGTATTTATGGTTCTTCTGTCTTTCAAGGGAACCATTAATATTCTCTGGCGGCCCTGTCATATCAAAGACCCTGAACATTTTTACATACCAAACAGATAACATTGGCATAAACTGTAGGAAATGATGTAAAATTCATTTCCAGCTCCCTGTTTCCCTAACAGTACCAACATACAGAATTTAAATGTAATGTGAACAAACATCTTGCTTCTAAACCCCTATAAATCTGGCCCCTACCACAGTAGTCCCTTATGCTTCAGTGGCAATGTGTCTTGTTTAGAGTAAATAAAAGTTAAAAAATGAAAAAGAAAATGATGTTGAAAGTCAGCAATCCCCTGACAGGCTTATCTTCATTCTCATTTGCGATTTGACATAACCTTTTCGAGCATTCTGATGGGCATTTCAAACAGGAGCGACACAATGAACGCGACGCCATAGGAGATCGTAAGATGACCAATGAAAGCATAGATCTGGAATAAAAAGGAAAAAAAAATAAAAGTGATTTTAAGGATTTAAAGTTTTGGTAATTTATTCTGGTTAGGCAAAAATCAAATATCGAAAAAAGAATAATTAAAACAGAGATGACCAACGAAAGCGTAGATGTGGAATAAAAACAAAAAATTAAAAGTGATTTTTAACATACTAAGGATTTAATGTTTTGGTAAATCATTCTGGCTAGGCAGAATCAAATATCCAAGACTTTGGAATTCCATTCCATGTCCCTGCTTCCCCAACTGTACTGGCGTGCAGAAGTTCGAGTGCAACGTGAACCGACATCTTGCTGCCCAAATCCCTACATAGTACCCCAGTAGTTGTTGCCCCTGATAGTAGGGGGCCTACATCAAAGTGGCAATGTGCCTTGTTTGGGTTGAAAATGTAATTAAAAAAAAATATGATAAAGATGTATAAAAAGTGAAAACTTACAGTCGTTGCATTTGATAGGTAGAGTGGGGTCATGCTCATCCTCATACCAACCATGATGATAATGGGATGGAGGAGATAAGCACAATACGTTAAACGGTTCATTATGATCCAGAACTTCCAGGAAAGGATGTGGCTGATCATTCCTTAAAAGAAAAAAAAAAAAAGATTTGTGTTAAAGCTGCATTTGAATAAAAACTGGCTAGGCAGAATCAAATATCGATTGCATAAGTCCCCCGATACAAATAAATAAAAAGAAATACACTACCAAATAATGTAAAATAAACTTACGTTAAAAGAAAAGAAATTACTTTTTTAGTGTGCGCAAAGGTGGCTGTCTGCATGAAAGAAGGAAGGGAGGAAAAAGGTGAAGACTTGAGAGCGTGAAAGAAAGAGTCCTACTACGTGTTGTGCTGAAGTAAGAGAAAGAGAGAGTCAAATAATGTTCCTTGGCGTGCAAGAAAATCTGTCATCTCAGCTACTGAATTCACTCGGCGAGCGTTCGCCTTGTGACTTGTCTTTCTGCTGGTGTCTGTTGTCTCTCTCTGACGAGAGAAGTTCTTGCTGTTTTATATTTTTTTAGAGGCTCCCAGAAGCTTGCAAGAATAAGTTTTTTAAATCGAGCCCTGATTGGTCAAAAAATCATATTTTTTATGAAGAAACATGCTTTCAACTACGGCCATTTCTCAAACATTCCGGCTTTTTGACCCAAGAGGTGTGGGTGGGTGCTGTAATGCCCACGCAAATGAATTTATAAATTTCAATTTGTGCGTGTGCCTTAGAAAAATAAAAAAAAAGAATAGCACCAAAGGCAATGACAATGAATAAAAGCTGGCTAGGCAAAATCAAATATCAGTTTGTGAGATTCATAGCTAGAAAGGAACAAGGATTTGTATTAAACTTAAATATCTTAGGATAAGAAACAATTGAGGAATAAGTATTGTTTTAAAGAAACTGAATGAGGTACTATTTTTAACTTTAAAGAACATTGTGCAACAACAATGAATACAAACTAGCTAAGCAGAATAAAATATCGATTTCAATACTCATTGCTAGTTGAATTTTACTTTGATTTAAATAGTGATACCTAGAAGCGAACAAGGGTTTGTATTAACCTTAGAAGTCTTAAGATAACACATTTGAGGAATAAGTATTTTTTTGAAAGAAACTGAAGGAAGCAGTTTTTGATGCAAAAAACAGTGGGCAACAACAATGAATAAAAACTGGCTAACCAGAATCAAATATCAATCTGTGAGATTTATTTGTTTCTTGGTCATTACTTACCTCCATTGCCTGATGCACAGATGATTATGACCCAGCTTACTGCCATCGCCCAGAGTGGGTGGGATACTACTTCATAGGCTGTATACTGGCTATTTAACCAGGTGAGTGGGTTTTCCTTATTCATTGTGTATTTGATGTATGACAGAAAAAGGCAAGTGCTGACCGCAAAAGTCCATCCACACAATTGGAGGCACTGGAAAAAAATTAAGAAAGAAAATCATTACACATATATATATATATATATATATACTTAGGGAATAAGAACAAGAGTCTAAAGAGCAGAGTATATTTTAATGTATTAGTAAATTCATTAATACAATCAAAATAAAAAGAAAGAAAACAGTGCTCGTTGTAATGTAAATATATAATAAGCTCGATAGGCATATATATTCTAGAGCTATTTTAATATTGAGTAAGATGATTGATAATTTATAATTAAAATTAAAAGTATCCAATGACGATGGGATTTACATTTTTGGATTTTACCGTCATTGGATACTTTACCTTTCACCAGACTATCCATTCATGTGAAATCACCGTTTTCTTCACCATATTCCTTCTGCTTTACTTATCAAGTAAGATCTTTGACTTACTTGCAGTTTCATCAAATACTTTTGTATGCAAAATCAGATCCCGCATTTTGTTAATTCCTACCCTCTGATAGGAAGGAAAGTATTTCTTCGAAATTTCACGGATTAAGGACTATCCACTTATTATTTCCTTTTCAGATTAAATATGTTTTTAACTCTTTTTAAAAGTGTTTTTTAACATGTTTAATTAACTATTTGCTCTTATTATAAGCTCTATCTCCTATTTGGTTTTATCGAGCTTTTACATCTGGTTGAGATAATTTTATAAATATTAATTCTTTAATATTTATAATATACTTTAATTTTACCATCTTGGATCATTTTGGTAAATTTAATTGTAATTTTTATTTTATATATATATATATATATATATATATATACATTAGATAGATCCTATGTTGAGAGAAAAGATATCTGGCTACTAACCTTTGGGAAACTGCGTTTTCTGCTCTTTTGCTGCAAGAAATATCCCAAGATGATTCCGATGAGAAAAGGACTAATTCGGCACCAAGGTTTCGTGTAGATGTCATCATTTATCACGCTACTGGAAACAGAAAAATAAATTGATTTGCAGGTAAGAAAATAGGAATGTGTTCTGATGAACTCTTTTCACTTGTAACCCATCGACGTACATATCCCTGACAAACCCGCTTAGCAATAACATCTCACCCCTTCACTGTTGATGTCCCTAAATGCCAGAAAGCTTTCTATTCTAATAATTTCTTCCCTCGAGCAGCTAAACTTTGGAATTCCCTTCCTGCTACCTGCTTCCTTGGTCGTACTGATATGCAGAAGTTAAAATGTAACATAACCCAACATCTTGGTAATCTTTCCTAGACATGGCCCCAAATAGTAACCCCTTTCGCCCAAGTGACTATATGCTTTGTAAGGAGTAAAAAAAAAAGCATAACGAAAAGCTATAAGGTGGAAAATTAATTTTGGCCGACATTTGAATTACCTTCGTCACGTGACGTACGCAACATAACTTAATTATCTCCCTTGTCTACATCTGTTGTTTTTTCTTTTAGTAAGCGTAATATAGTAATTTCGCTCCATTTGACAAATTTCTTTTTATATTAATAATTATTTTTCTACTCTTTTTTTATGTAGGAGTCACCACTTATCAAGGCCCGGAGGCCATTCGAGGGTAAGTGTTATTGAGTGTACAGTAATCAAGGGCATAATATCGTAGTAAAAAAAAATCTCCTTACTGTGCGCTTGGGTCTGGTAATCGTTGCCAAAGAATCACACTAGAGACGATGTAAGCACTGAACATCATGACGATTGTCAGGAACGCAAAAGATGGAAGCCTAAAAAATAAATAAATAAAATTGTTTATAAAATTAACGCAATACTGAAAAAACAAGAACATTACTTCTTGAATTGGAAGCCATGTTTAATTTCAGAAGAGTTTCCGATGGCTAGCTATTCTGTACAAGTCCTGGATATGAAAAATTTTCAATGGGTAGCTGTTCTGTACAAGTCCTGGACTTTATAATTTTAAAAGCAAAAGAACAAAAGATCCTTCTCATGTTGACACGAAAAAATTATGTGTTGGTATGCTAAATGATTCAATTTTTATGGAGAAATTCTGGTTTCTGATTGGTTGGTAACAGAACGTGAATTAATTTGATTCGTCAGTTCTAATCGGCAGCATTTGTCAATAGAATATCCCAACTTTCAGTGAGCATATCCCATTAGATACCAAAAATATTACAATAGGAGTCACCACTTATCAAGGCCTGGAGGCCACTCAAGGATAAGGGTTAAAGAGTGTACAGTAGTCAATGGGACAATATTGTAGTAATCGTTAATAGTGGAAATTTGGTAAATTGGATTACTTAACCATCAAGAACTTGTTTACATTGGACTTGAAGACGACGTATTGTAGTCAGTTGGAAAGCAGGCAAACGGAAGACAGTTCCACAGGTGTGCAGTTCTAAGAAAGAAGCTTTGTTCATGGAATCTACATTTAGGTTAAGGCACAGATAAAGAGATATTGATATTGGTTTCAGTTAGATGAGTGTTTTTCGTGAAAGTTTGGCAAGGGGGACCAAAGATTGGAGCTCATCCGAGCACTTGCGATTACATTCACACACATACGGATATGCAAATATATAAACTTTATATATATATATATATATATATATATATATATAATAGAAAATATCCAGAACGACGTGGGTAATGTATAATATATCTAAAAAATGTACATATCTGGACAATACATATCGGATGAGGTGTGATTATATTATTTTTTCAATTTTATACATATATTTATATACACCTTATATATTTTTCATTAATTAATAATTATAGAGATGATACAACTAAATTAAAATACAAATACATCGAGGACATTGCGAAGGCTGCTGCAAGTAAGATGGGCTCCCTCTATCGTGCTAGAAGACTACTCACACCTGAGAGTATCCTGTACCTCTACAAGGCCACACACACACACACACACACATATATATATATTGTGTACAGAAAGTTGTTAGATGAGACAAGTCATTGGTACCGTCGGTTTCAAGCCCGATAGTTACGAGTTTAAGATATCCATATCAAACAGAGACGAGCATTGGCTGAAGAGAGTTTGATATGGATATCTTAAACGGTCCTAACTATTGGGCTTGAAACCGACGGTACCAATGACTTGTCTCATCTAACATTCTGTACACAAAATATAAAAACGCTCTTATATTTCTGATTTTCCTTTTAATTGAGCACTCTGCTGAATTTCTTTAAAAAAACTAATCATATATATATATATATATATATATATATATATATATAGGTTCAGGTTTGAGGTGTTAAAAAATATTACAATCTACACGGTATATAAAAAGTTTTAAAGAATAGTAAAACTCTCATCCGAGAACCCTCCCCCCCCCTCGTCCTCCTCCAAAAAGCCTTTGCCGGACATACAAAAAATACTTGATTCTGGTTAGGTAGTTTTTCTTGTTGATAGTTTTAGCATATCATTATGAAGAAAAAAATGTAAATCGCTTTTATTTCTTCCAAAATATACTTTGTCAGGATCAGAATTATTTTCAAATGACCTCCATCTTAAAGAAAAGTTTCATACAAACTTTATTGTGTACTCACAAAATAAACTGGCAAAGGATTATGGGAGATATGATGAAAAATTGCATATCATTCGCCAAATACCAAGTCCAAAACATACACTGAAAATAAAAAAATAGCAAAACAAAAAAAATATTTAGTAAAGAATTGAAAGAACAAACAAACAAACAAAACCTGCTAACTAAGAGCAAACCCTTGTGTTTGTAGCATTTCGATAAAAATAGATTTTTAGTCGCATGAAAGCGACTCTATAAGTCACTCCGTCTGTCTGTCCGTAACACTTTTGTGCTTGGCCTTTTTGGTTAAGATCAAAGGTCTGTTGTTAATAGATGCTGTTCTTAGCTTTTTAAGCTTTTCTTGGCCTTTTAGCCAAGATCAAAATCTCAAATCCCTCGACACAAATGACATTTTATTAATATTGTTATCTTTTTTGTATTTTTGATATGATTTAAAAAATGTTTTAAAATTGGGTTTAAGTAGGACACCCCTCCCATCACACACATAAATACAAATTTAAAGGAGTAACCATGATAAAAGATGTTGGCCGAGAGAAAAATCATTTAAAATTTACAACAGAGACGAGACGGATCAACCAACCTCACCATCCCCCCCCCAGTTCTATCTCCCCTCTTGCCGGCTTTGGCGCCACTTCTTTTAGGCGCCAAAGTCGGCTCCCCACTTTGGACGCCGACTCCACGTCACTCATTTTGGCGATTTCCAAACACAAAGAGAGCCGTTTAAAATACATAACAACCTACTGAGCAAACCAAGCGTAGAGCTGAATGTACTTTGGATGCCTCTAATAGAGAGAGAAAACCTTGAATAACAACATAGGTTTAACATTAACAAAAACCAACTAAGAATTGTCCTAGTGACATATGACCGAGTGGTCCTAGACGTTGTATCAAAGTTTACAATTACTTAAAGGTGCTGAGTTCAATCCTGAACGAAGGCAGTGGAAAGTAACATTCAAAACAGGGAATCAGTGACTATGTCCCAGAGCCTAGCTGGAGTCCGAACACGGTACCCCCGTAATAATAATAAAGGGTTGGGTTCGAGACTCCTAACAAACGGTTCCCCAGTTCGATACAAAACACCTGATGAGGGCCAGAGGGCAAAACGGCCGAAACGTTGTGACTATAACAACCAAGATGAGGAAGTCAGTCCGACAATCTCAATATATATATGTACTTTTTAATTATTTAAACACTTTAGCTTTATAAAATGTTGCATTTGTATTGACCTAAATGTTGTTTAGTTTTCGAAACATTGAAATATGGGTAAGGGGGAGGGGGGTAAAATACCTAAAAAAAACTATTTCCCCTCACATATTTAACGAAAACTGAACATTCAAAGTATAGGAAAACAATGCCACAACAACAACAAAAAAAAAGATGAGAAATTATTTTCAAAAGAAATACAGATGATTTATTCAGCTAACTGTATTGTCCCGTCTTACCCCATTACTTGGGGCAAAACGAGACAAATCTATATCTTTTTCGGAAAGAACATGATTTCAGCAGAACCATAAAAATAGATCAAAATAGATAAATTTTGAATACTTACCTCTTTTCGATGTACGGGGCTGAATAAAACAATGGTAGACGTTGGCGGCAACGCGTTACCACATGATCTCTTTAATTATGGGATCATATTTTTAATAATCACGTAAATATAAACAAAGTTTCATTCCATAACGGATACGTACAATGTAAACTTTTCTCGATATTTTCATTTTTTTAATGTCTTGATTAAACTGTACAAGTACCTAGGCTTCGAGGCTATTTGCACAACTAAACGGCAATTCTGCCGATTTCTCCCTCTGATTCTAATCGGCAGGTACTCGAAATAAAATGGCGTCTCCAGTTTCGGCGATAAACTGTAGAAGCACTGATTTTTTTTATTTGATCGTTCTAACGAAAAAAAAAAGCTGAGAAAAGATAAACAAAAAGAGAGAAAATTACCCCATCTTCCAGCTTGAAGATGTTGTTGATGTAGAGTAAGTTTGTCCACCATCGACTCTGGCAGATCTCGCTGAAGTCAGACTGCCAATATGGCCCCTCAAACAGATTCGGAAGAATAAAAGTATAGACCATGAGGATCACCGCATAACAAGGGGTCAGTCTGGAAAGGAAAAGGGGACACTCATTATGCTGTTACCGAATGGGGTTTTAGACATGTGAGATGATGAAGGCCGGAGGGCAAAACGGCCGAAACGTTGTGACTATAACAACCAAGATGAGGCAGTCAGTTCGACAATCTCAATAAATTGAAATCCAATATTTCGATTTTCAAATTTCGCTCTTATAACGAAGAAGCCTCCAATTTTTTAAATGGGAAGAGAGGGACCCCATGTTTTGAATGACGGCATCTTTTAGCAGTTTACGTTATCTAATGTTAAAAATACAACAAAAAAAAACACTAAAAAAATCCCCCAGGGCAACGCCGGGACATGGGTCCTGCTAATTAAAAACTAGACTTACCTGAGATAACGCCGTACATACATGAGAATCACCGTCTTTAACCCAATGTTTCCTTTGCGATAATAATTTTCCAAAAAAAAGTAGGTGACCAAAATCCCACTGAAATAAAATTAAAATTCCTTTTAGACTAACAGGGATTTCCAATTTAAAAAAAAAATTGACAAAAATAACGTATGATTATCAAGAGGTTAATCAGTGCAAATATACAACATATTTTAGATGGATGAGAGCGTTTCGTATATGTAAGTGTATATATATATATATATATATATATATATATACATACAGGGGGGGTTTAGAGATTACCATGTAACAACTTTGAATCCCTGAAATACAAAATCATGTCCGACCGGTCGAAGAAGAAATAAACGTATCATCATGTGGTTTTGTATCTGCGTCTTCTGTGTTCATCATTACAACGAGAAAGGTAACGTGTTTATATTATATATATAATTATTCAGAATAATGAAATACAATAAATCTACTGGTGTGCAAATCCAGTGATTATCGGTCTGACAAAATATTATTGGGTGTAATATTTTATATAAGACTATCCCAGTTAAATAAAATTGCTCAATATACTAGATAGAGCAAATAAATCATAATTTAGGAATTTAAAATTTGTGATTTGAAAAAGTTAAATTTCAAATATAGAAATTTTATTGCATGCAAGACAAAGAATACAATATAGTAAAATTTGTGCTAATATTTTTCCTCGGAGGAGATGTATAAACATCGAAAACTCATGGGTTAAGGAAATATATTTTACTATACTGTATTCTTTGTCTTGCATACAATAACATTTCTATATTTGAAATGTAACTATGTAATATATTGCTGCTGGGCATTATGTAGACGTTCAGTGTGAATGAGGAGCCTGCGATATTATTGTAGCCCTTTTTTTAAAACTGTAAAAGTATTTATCTAAGTAATCTGGTTAATGTAGTGTCAGAATATATCTGGTTATTACGGTTTATCTCTAATATCCTTATAGCAGTATGTGACATATTTTCATTGTATGGATTGTATGGACACCCGGTGCGAACGGAAACCCCACGATATAACTATACCATCTTCAGACAAAATAGATACTACATTTGGATCCTAGCTAGAAGTCCAAATACAGCCCAAAAGCAACATCATTTTTTTATTGATTTTTTTTACATGGTTGTCACCACTTATCAAGGCCCGGAGGCCACTCGGGGATAAGGGTTATTGCTTTGATAAAGTGTCTTACTTAGTGGCATTCATTCATCCATTAGTCTGGACGATTTTTTTTTTACATAGCATCTTCGGTGGTCGGGAGATCCTATTTATTAAAGAAGAGGTATATAGAAGGTGACAACATACTACAAACATTAAATTAGCATATCTATATGTTACTAATTTAATTTTCGTAATATGTTATCACCTTCTAGCCTCCTTTTTAATAAATAGGATCTCCCAATCAAATGATGTATAATCTGGAAACCGTGACACACATACGTACGTACATTAAAGGTAGTACGGTATTAATATATAGATTACTAGCAGTTGGGGGTAATTTGCGTAAAACACGTTTAAATATGATATTTTAATTTGTCCATATTTCGTATACATTATCATAGAGTCATGATTTCAAAAGTAAAAAAAAAGTGTTTGGGTGCCATCAGCTAGAATCGAAACCGAAACTTTATAATTCAAAGCTGGTGACGTTACCACTGTACCAACGTGACACACATATAAACCAATTAAAAATAAACTAAGATGAATGTACAAAATGTTTAACAATTTTTTTCAATCAATTTGACCCCTTAAAAACAATTTTAACAGATTCATAAAAGAACGGCCCGTAGAAAACACAATCATTCGAGGCCTCTAGGGCTGCTCTGCGACTTTTAGTTTCGGAGGAGATAGAGTTTGAAAATATGGAAACAGGCAGACAGACCGACAGACATATAACAGTTTATATATTAGATGTATGAAATTATATATAATTTCATTAGATGTACAAAGCCGAAACTGTGTCATTCAAAGCTGGTGACGTTACCACTGTACCAACGTGACACTCATATGAACTGATTAAAAATAAATAAAGACGAATGTACAAAATGTTTAACGTTTTTTTTAATTTTGACCCATTTTTGACCCCTTAAAAACTATTTTAAATGGCTAAGGACCCATAAAAGGCTGCTGCAAAGAAGGTGGGATCCCTCTACCGTGCTAGAAAACTACTTACGCCTGAAAGTATCCTGTACCTCTTAAGGCCACCATTCGCCCATATATGGAGTACTGTTGTCACATTTGGGCCGGTGCATCAGCTGCTTGTCTCTCACTCCTGGACAGGGTTCAAAAGAGAGTCGCCAACCTGATAAATCATGAACTGTCATCTAAGCTTCAGCCTCTGTCCCATCGACGAAATGTTGCATCCCTCTGCCTTTTCTACATGTACTTTTATTGTGAATGCTCTGACGAACTACAAGCACTTGTACCTCCTCGACGTGACTACCCTTGACAAACCTGACAAGCAACTAAGTCCCACCCCTTCAAAGTAGAGATCTCTAGATGTAAGAGAGCCTTCTACTCCAGTCATTTCTTCCCCAGAACCGCTAGACTTTGGAATTCCCTTCCGGGTCCCTGCTTCCCCAACTGTACTGTCATGCAGAAGTTCAAGTGTAACGTGAACCGACATCTTGCTGCCCAACTCCCTATATAGTACCCCTGTCACTTATGTCCCCGATAGTAGCCCCCTACTTTAAAGTGGCACTGTGCCTTGTTTGGGGTGAAAATTGATTGAAAAAAAAAGAACGGTTTGTAAAAAATCCAATCGTATGAGGCCCCAAATGCCGCTCTGCGACTTGGAGACAGACAGATAGACAATCATATAGCCGTTTTTGTATTAGATTGAAACAAAAAATAAATACTTATATTAATACACAAGTATAAAGATTCTGGTACCTGAGCAGAAAGAAAGTATCCACTGCGAAGGGCGCAGCTAACACAGCCTGGAAGGTGAAACGCTGATATAAATCAATTCCATCGACAATATTTTCTGGAAAATAAAATAAAACGAATTTCTAGAGAATTTGGTGTTAGATTCGTGCGGTTGTAATTTTTACATTTGTAGCAGTTTTTTCGGTCAATTTTTACGACGTGCCACAGGCGCATTATAAGCACCTCAACCTCTAGGTGTATCAGAAGCCACCATTAAAAATGCGTGATAAGAACTTGAATAATTCAACATACTATCTTTCCAAGCTTATAACTACTTGAAAAATGTAATTCAAACCCTATTTTTTTTCAATCGAATAAAAATAACAGGTTTAATAGCAAATTATGCAATATTTTTTTAAATCGGTTTTCTTTAAAGAAGATTTAAAAGAAAATCAACGAAATTTTACTTACTTCGATTATAATATACATATATATATATATAAATTAGAAAAAAATCATTAGCCTATAAAAAATACTATTCAATGGGTAATTCCATTCTTCATTGTTAAGAATTTATCCATATTTATACTTATATTCCATGTCCTTTTTAAATAAAATATTTTTTTAAACAGGGATTCAAAAAAAAACACGCTAACTCAGATGTTTTTCACTGTTCAAATAAAGCTGTTCTTAACATGGGGAGGTTGAGCCAACCTCCCCATGTTAAGAACGGCTTTCGGAATAAACACCCCGACCTTTCACAAAACGAGGCAAACAAACCAAAACAAAGAAAAAAAAATTATTAAATTTTGCAGAATAAAAACTCCTTATTTTAAGGGAGGCATCTCTATTTTAGTAAGAATGGTGAGGAAAAAAATGAATTATTTCTTCAACTATTTTATTTAATGTGACAAAGTTATATAATACTAGCATGGGTGCCCGGCGTTGCCCGGGTGTTTGGAGGTGTATGCTGAGTAAAAAAAAAAAGGTCAATATTTTTAAACTTTGACCCCTATTATGACCCCTTAACATTTATTGTTTTGGGCTCAAATCAAATTATTAAGTGAGATCCATGTCCAAGGAACCTATATCTAAAATTTCAAGTGTTTAGACCCAAAATTGTCGAAGGAGTTTAGTAGAGTTCTCAAGAGTCAAATCGTTGAACTTTTCTACCCCTTAACAGCCAAATTTCCGGCCGAAAACCGATCACCTAGATTTTCCCAAATCTCAGTACCCTGTATATCTAATTTCGAGTCGGTAGACTAAAAATTAACAGAATTATTGCGTAGGGAAATGTACACAGACACATAGACAGACAGACACACACACAGATACGTTCACTTTTATATATAGACTTTTATATATATAGATTAATTTCCCAAATTATATTTGCATATTATCTGAACTCAAAATTTTTTTTTCTTCTAAAGTATGCATTACTTCTAGCTAAAATTAATACATAACCCTTTCAATTTTATAAAAGTTGCATTATAACAAAAAAAAGTCATACACAGACGTCACGTGGGAGGTACAATTTCTGTATTTGATTGTAATGGACAATTTCTAAGTTCACACAAGATAGGATGCTACATGCCCAAGACAAATCAACGTGTATTCAATTGAAAATTTCTAAGTCCAAACAGGAGGGGACGAAGGTATAGGTAGATAAGAATTCTATAGACCAAGTCATCTCAACGTGTATTCAAATGAAAATTTCTAAGTCCAAACAGGAGGGGACGAAGGTATAGGTAGATAAGAATTCTATAGACCAAGTCATCTCAACGTGTATTCAATTGAAAATTTCTAAGTCCAAACAAGAGGGGACGTTGGTATAGGTAGATTAGAATTCTATAGACCAAGTCATCTCAACGTGTATTCAATTGAAAATTTCTAAGTCCAAACAAGAGGGGACGTTGGTATAGGTAGATTAGAATTCTATAGACCAAGTCATCTCAACGTGTATTCAATTGAAAATTTCTAAGTCCAAACAAGAGGGGACGTTGGTATAGGTAGATAAGAATTCTATAGACCAAGTCATCTCAACGTGTATTCAATTGAAAATTTCTAAGTCCAAACAAGAGGGGACGTTGGTATAGGTAGATGAGAATCCTATAGACCAAGTTATCTCAACGTGTATTCAATTGAAAATTTCTAAGTCCAAACAAGAGGGGACGTTGGTATAGGTAGATGAGAATCCTATAGACCAAGTCATCTCAACGTGTATTCAATTGAAAATTTCTAAGTCCAAACAAGAGGGGCCGTTGGTATAGGTAGATGAGAATCCTATAGACCAAGTCATCTCAACGTGTATTCAATTGAAAATTTCTAAGTCCAAACAAGAGGGGACGTAGGTATAGGTAAATGAGAATCCTATAGACCAAGTCATTTCAACGTGTATTCAATTGAAAATTTCTAAGTCCAAACAAGAGGGGACGTTGGTATAGGTAGATAAGAATCCTAAAGACCAAGTCATCTCAACGTGTATTCAATTGAAAATTTCTAAGTCCAAACAAGAGGGGACGTTGGTATAGGTAGATGAGAATCCTATAGACCAAGTTATCTCAACGTGTATTCAATTGAAAATTTCTAAGTCCAAACAAGAGGGGACGTTGGTATAGGTAGATGAGAATCCTATAGACCAAGTCATCTCAACGTGTATTCAATTGAAAATTTCTAAGTCCAAACAAGAGGGGCCGTTGGTATAGGTAGATGAGAATCCTATAGACCAAGTCATCTCAACGTGTATTCAATTGAAAATTTCTAAGTCCAAACAAGAGGGGACGTTGGTATAGGTAGATAAGAATCCTAAAGACCAAGTTATCTCAACGTGTATTCAATTGAAAATTTCTAAGTCCAAACAAGAGGGGACGTTGGTATAGGTAGATGAGAATCCTATAGACCAAGTCATCTCAACGTGTATTCAATTGAAAATTTCTAAGTCCAAACAAGAGGGGACGTAGGTATAGGTAGATAAGAATCCTAAAGACCAAGTCATCTCAACGTGTATTCAATTGAAAATTTCTAAGTCCAAACAAGAGGGGACGTTGGTATAGGTAAATAAGAATCCTAATGACCAAGTCATCTCAACGTGTATTCAATTGAAAATTTCTAAGTCCAAACAAGAGGGGACGTAGGTATAGGTAGATAAGAATCCTAATGACCAAGTCATCTCAACGTGTATTCAATTGAAAATTTCTAAGTCCAAACAAGAGGGGATGTTGGTATAGGTAGATAAGATTCCTATAGACCAAGTCATCTCAACGTGTATTCAATTGAAAATTTCTAAGTCCAAACAAGAGGGGACGTTGGTATAGGTAGATGAGAATCCTACAGACCAAGTCATCTCAACGTGTATTCAATTGAAAATTTCTAAGTCCAAACAAGAGGGGACGAAGGTATAGGTAAATGAGAATCCTATAGACCAAGTCATCTCAATGTGTATTCAATTGAAAATTTCTAAGTCCAAACAAGAGGGGACGTTGGTATAGGTAGATAAGAATTCTATAGACCAAGTCATCTCAACGTGTATTCAATTAAAAATTTCTAAGTCCAAACAAGAGGGGACGTTGGTATAGGTAGATAAGAATTCTATAGACCAAGTCATCTCAATGTGTATTCAATTGAAAATTTCTAAGTCCAAACAAGAGGGGACGTTGGTATAGGTAGATAAGATTCCTATAGACCAAGTCATCTCAACGTGTATTCAATTGAAAATTTCTAAGTCCAAACAAGAGGGGACGTTGGTATAGGTAGATGAGAATCCTATAGACCAAGTCATCTCAACGTGTATTCAATTGAAAATTTCTAAGTCCAAACAAGAGGGGACGTTGGTATAGGTAGATAAGAATCCCAAAGACCAAGTCATCTCAACGTGTATTCAATTGAAAATTTCTAAGTCCAAACAAGAGGGGACGTTGGTATAGGTAGATAAGAATCCTATAGACCAAGTCATCTCAACGTGTATTCAATTGAAAATTTCTAAGTCCAAACAAGAGGGGACGTTGGTATAGGTAGATAAGAATCCCAAAGACCAAGTCATCTCAACGTGTATTCAATTGAAAATTTCTAAGTCCAAACAAGAGGGGACGTTGGTATAGGTAGATAAGAATCCTATAGACCAAGTCATCTCAACGTGTATTCAATTGAAAATTTTTAAGTCCAAACAAGAGGGGACGTTGGTATAGGTAGATGAGAATCCTATAGACCAAGTCATCTCAACGTGTATTCAATTGAAAATTTCTAAGTCCAAACGAGAGGGGACGTTGGTATAGGTAGATGAGAATCCTATAGACCAAGTCATCTCAACGTGTATTCAATTGAAAATTTCTAAGTCCAAACAAGAGGGGACGTTGGTATAGGTAGATGAGAATCCTATAGACCAAGTCATCTCAACGTGTATTCAATTGAAAATTTCTAAGTCCAAACAAGAGGGGACGTTGGTATAGGTAGATAAGAATCCTGTAGACCAAGTCATCTCAACGTGTATTCAATTGAAAATTTCTAAGTCCAAACAAGAGGGGACGTTGGTATAGGTAGATGAGAATCCTATAGACCAAGTCATCTCAACGTGTATTCAATTGAAAATTTCTAAGTCCAAACAAGAGGGGACGTTGGTATAGGTAGATAAGAATCCTAAAGACCAAGTCATCTCAACGTGTATTCAATTGAAAATTTCTAAGTCCAAACAAGAGGGGACGTTGGTATAGGTAGATAAGAATCCTGTAGACCAAGTCATCTCAACGTGTATTCAATTGAAAATTTCTAAGTCCAAACAAGAGGGGACGTTGGTATAGGTAGATGAGAATCCTATAGACCAAGTCATCTCAACGTGTATTCAATTGAAAATTTCTAAGTCCAAACAAGAGGGGACGTTGGTATAGGTAGATAAGAATTCTATAGACCAAGTCATCTCAACGTGTATTCAATTGAAAATTTCTAAGTCCAAGCAAGAGGGGACGTTTGTATAGGTAGATGAGAATCCTGTAGACCAAGTCATCTCAGCATGTATTCAATTGAAAATTTCTAAGTCCAAGCAAGAGGGGACGTTGGTATAGGTAGATAAGAATCCTAAAGACCAAGTCATCTCAACGTGTATTCAATTGAAAATTTCTAAGTCCAAACAAGAGGGGACGTTGGTATAGGTAGATGAGAATCCTAAAGACCAAGTCATCTCAGCGTGTATTCAATTGAAAATTTCTAAGTCCAAACAAGAGGGGACGTTGGTATACGTAGATAAGAATCCTATAGACCAAATCATCCCAATGCGTATTCAATTGAAAATTTCTAAGTCCAAACAAGAGGGGACGTTGGTATAAGTAGATAAGAATCCTATAGACCAAATCATCCCAATGCGTATTCAATTGAAAATTTCTAAGTCCAAACAAGATGGGACGTTGGTATAGGTAGATAAGAATCCTATAGACCAAGTCATCTCAACGTGTATTCAATTGAAAATTTCTAAGTCCAAACAAGAGGGGACGTTGGTATAGGTAGATAAGAATCCTAAAGACCAAGTCATCTCAACGTGTATTCAATTGAAAATTTCTAAGTCCAAGCAAGAGGGGACGTTGGTATAGGTAGATAAGAATCCTACAGACCAAGTCATCTCAACGTGTATTCAATTGAAAATTTCTAAGTCCAAACAAGAGGGGACGTTGGTATAGGTAGATAAGAATCCTATAGACCAAGTCATCTCAACGTGTATTCAATTGAAAATTTCTAAGTCCAAACAAGAGGGGACGTTGGTATAGGTAGATAAGAATCCTATAGACCAAGTCAAGTCAACGTGTATTCAATTGAAAATTTCTAAGTCCAAACAAGAGGGGACGTTGGTATAGGTAGATGAGAATCCTAAAGACCAAGTCATCTCAACGTGTATTCAATTGAAAATTTCTAAGTCCAAACAAGAGGGGACGTAGGTATAGGTAAATGAGAATCCTATAGACCAAGTCAAGTCAACGTGTATTCAATTGAAAATTTCTAAGTCCAAACAAGAGGGGACGTTGGTATAGGTAGATAAGAATCCTGTAGACCAAGTCATCTCAACGTGTATTCAATTGAAAATTTCTAAGTCCAAACAAGAGGGGGCGTTGGTATAGGTAGATAAGAATCCTGTAGACCAAGTCATCTCAACGTGTATTCAATTGAAAATTTCTAAGTCCAAACAAGAGGGGACGTTGGTATAGGTAGATAAGAATCCTATAGACCAAGTCATCTCAACGTGTATTCAATTGAAAATTTCTAAGTCCAAACAAGAGGGGACGTAGGTATAGGTAGATGAGAATCCTACAGACCAAGTCATCTCAACGTGTATTCAATTGAAAATTTCTAAGTCCAGACAGGGGGGACGTTGGTATAGGTAGAAGAGGAGCTACTAGACCAACACCTGTCCACGAGTATTCAATTGAAATTTCTAAGTTCAAAACAGTGTAAGTTAGTGTCTGGAAGTGCCCGATCGACGCCTACTGCCATGTTGGGTGCATGTAGGCGTAGAAAAATGCCTTCTAATCTGCTAGGCACATCGGGACTTAGTTTTTTTTCTGTCCTTTCTCTGCACCGTGTAGGTTGGCGTCTGGATGTGCCTCATCGACGCCTACTGTCACCTGGGATAGCAAGACGGGAAATAGGGATAAAGAATAAGAAAAGGGAGATAGACAGATCTAGATAAATACAGAGGTATAAAGAGAGACAGGCAAGGGAGATACATTTCATGATTCAACTTATATGCTAATAAGAAATAGTTGGTATATCAGGAACACAAGCATTGTTTTTACTGGTTAATTTTACATCAGAGTAAACTTGTAGATTTTATGTAGCTTTTTTCTATAGGGAACATGCAAATAGCACACATAACATCTAGACATATAAATATATACATAAAACAATTATAGTTATGAGATATATCTGAACTAATCCAAAAAGACAATAATGATGAATATCATCACTTACCTTGGAAAATTATCCAGGCTGTATGCCTACTCACATTCCATCAAACACCAGGAAATCATGAGCCATTGCTTGGTTGATTTTTTTTATTTTAATTTTTTCATACACATTTGTAATTGTGTTTTGCTTTATCAAGTATTTTTGTAGTTAATCTGTGGTGTTGGGAGAGGTGTTAACATGAATCAATTTTGCTTAACATTTTTTATTATGTATATTTTTTTCAGTTTACAGAGTCATTGCAGTACCAAGTCTGACAGTGTAATTGCTTGAAAAGTATTGCATTGGGAAGGATTCTTTTTTCTTTCTTTTTTTTTTTTTTTTTTGAGGTGTGCAGGAATTTCAGTAGGGGAAGTGTCTACTGATTTCAGATTTCAAGACAGCAAAGTTGTATTTTATTGTTTGTGCATTCTTTTATCAAGTTTTTACAGATGTTTTTGTGTTATGAAAGTGAAAATGAATGACTTGCAAAGACATTTACATTTTTGCATTCTTTTTTTAATTCTTCACCTTGTGTGATTTAATGTCCCAAGAGTGAACCAAGACGGATGAGTCTTATTCAGCAGAGTGGAAAAAAACAGGTTACCTTTGGTTGTCCTCAATTGATTTGTCCATAGTATAATGTGTCCAAGTTATTGCCCTAATAAAGTGAGAACCATACCCCAAAACTAATGCAGAACTCTACTTACGTATTGCACAGCTACAAGAGTTAACTTGTCTAGGATAAGTGCCATATAAGTTTGCACAAGTCACTATATAGCTCTATTTATTAACTCATATGAACTTAAATTGCTGAACATGTCTCAAAAATTTTCTACAGAGCTCTACTTAGAAATGAGCACTCTCAAAGACAATTTATCTAACATAATTTTGAAATATGTTTTATAAAGTTACCATAGAGCTCTCAAATATATTAGGCACTCAAATAAGAAACTTGTTTTAAATACTTGTCATATATATATATATATATATATATATATATATATATACGTATATATATATATTAAACACTTACAGTATATCTATACTTACATATTGACATTTAGGTTTTCAAAACATACTGCAGAGCTCTTCATGTTTTCTGAATTTTATTCTTTCGTCTACTAATGTATTGAGCACTCTTAAGTATATTCGTGTAGCTGAATTGCCATACGTTTTTTGAAAGTCTATATTTAGCTCTACTAATGTATTGAACTCTGTCAAAATAAATTTATGCAGTTGAAATGCCATATCTGTTTCTCAAATGTTTTATTTAGCTCTACTAATATATTGAGCACTCTGGAAGTAGATTTGTCTAAAATAATTGCCAAAATGTTTCCAACTCTTACTCCAAAGCTCTATAAATGCATTGAGCACTCTTAAAGTAAAATCGTCTTGTATAATTAAACAAAGCAATTTTTAAATTTACTACACAGCTATATAAAACTATGGAGCACATGCAAGAATCATTGGTAAATATATAAATCACATAATTATTAGAAGTTATTTTTTTAATTGAAATACATATATATATATAATCTATATATATATATATTCAAGGGAGACAATTTGTATATAGATCACATAATTATTAGAAGTTTTTTTTTATTGAAATAAATAAATATATATATATATATATATATATATATACATACATACATATATATATATTCAAGGGAGACAATTTGATATAGATCATATAATAATTAGAAGTTATTTTTATTAATTGAAGTAAATATATATATATATATATATATATATATATATATATATATATATATTTATTTCAATTCAATCAATGAGACATAGAGCAATAAAGTCATGTTATTTAGATTTTTACTTAATAATAACACTTTAAAATAGTGCTCAAAACTAGACAGAGCTGATATTATAAAACGTTTATTTTATTACAGGATAAGTAAACATTAAGATTTAACCAGAGTTATATAAGAGTGCTCAATAAGACATAGAGCAATAAAGACATTTTATTTAGATTTTTATTTAATAATTACACTTTAAATAGTGCTAAAAAAAGGGAGACAATTTGTACATAGATCATATAATTATCAGAAGTTATTTTTTTTATTGAAATAAGTAAATATATGTATATATATATATATATATATATATATATATATATATATATATATATATATATATATATTACAGGGGGACAATTTGTAATTTTTATTAGACCTTATTTTTTTTATTGAAATAAATATATATATATATATATATATATATATATATATATATATATTCAAGGGAGACAATTTTAATATAGATCACAATTATTAGAAGTTATTTTTTTTTAATAAATATATATATATATATATATAAATATATATATTTTATATATATATAATCTATATATGTTCAAGGGAGACAATTGTTATATAGATGACATAATTATTAGAAGTTATTCTTTTTATTGAAATATATATATATGTATATATATATATATATATATATATTGACATTTTAGATTTTTCATTGAGAATCATAACATTTAGAATAAAATTATTAAAATTTATATTACATTATGTCATATTCACACAAGAATACCAAAAAAATTGTGGTTATCTAAATTGACGTATACATTTTTTTAACTTATTACCTTGCTCTACTGATGTATTGAGCACTCTACATATAAGTCCTGTCATTTGAATTTCTGTGTATATATTTTAAATATTTACAGTTAGCTCTAAGTCTTACCATCAAATTTCCATACATATTTCCAAAAATTTAACAACTATCTCTACTAATTCATTAATCATTGTATATATTTATCTTTCTGTCTCTCATTATATATCTATCTATCTATCTATCTATAGAATTGAATATGTCTGTCTGTGTGTACATTTCTGTCAATTTTTATCTACATATTCCAAATTTTGATAAAAAAGGTACTGAGATTTTGGAAAATCTATGTGATTGGTACTTGGACAGAAATTTGGCGATTGAGGGGTCAAACTTCAATGATTTGGCCTTTGAGAACCCTACAAATCTCCTCCGACAATTATGGGTCTAAACACTTGAAATTTTACATATAGTTTCCTTGGACATGGATCTAACTTAATATCTCATTTGGAGCCCAAAACAATAAATTTTTAGGGTTCATAATAGGGGTCAAGTTTTAAAAAATTAACCGTTTCTCTGCTTTCTTTTTTGTTGGGGAGGGGGGCAGCATACACCGCTAAACACCGGGGCTACGCCAGTAACCCATGCTAGTATAATATATATATATATATATATATATATATATATATATATATATAAATGTATTTATTTCAATTTAAAAAAATAATTCTAATAATTATCTGATCTATATACAAATTGTCTCCCTTGATAATATATATATATATATATATTTATTCATTTCAATTAAAAAAAATAACTTCTAATAATTATGTGATCTTTATACAAATTGTCTCCCTTGAATATATATATATATATATTCAAGGAAGACTATGTGAATATAGATAACAATTATTAGAAGTTATTTTTTTAATTGAAATAAATAAATAAATAAATATATATATATATATATATATATATATATTTGAATTAAAAAATAACTTCAAATAATTATATGATATATATACAAATTGTCTCCCTTGAATATATATATATATTTCAATTAAAAAAATAACTTCTAATTATTATGTGATCTATATACCAATGGTCTCCCTTGAATATGTATATATATATATATATATTCAAGGGAGATAATTTGTATATAGTTTACATAATTATTAGAATTTATTTTTTTATGCTTAATTGAACTTTAATGCTTAGTTTTTCCATCAATTGTTTGACTTGGGTAATTGTTTTTAATGTATATTTGAAAAAAATCTATGCGCTAGTTGAGATAAGAAATAAAAAAAATTCTTACCTGTTACTTCCCAGGTGTTATCTCCACTTTTTCTCTTTTGTGCTTCTTGCTGAAACTCATGGCAATTTCATGTTTGTTTGTGTTCTTTGTTACATATATATAATTTTTACTGTGATTATTTTTTTCCTTTTAATTATTTAAAAACTTCTTTTTTTTAATAATTTAAAAACTTTTTTTTTTTAATGATATATTTAACTTTCTGGTTATGATCAAACACCCATGTACTACTTTTTTTGTAGTTGCATAAGTTAGCTGATGAGAAGGAATACAAGCAGAACTGCATTCATTTAAATAAAGCTAATAGTTTAGAATTTGATTGTACCCAGATGTGCATGTACACAAAGAAAGAAACACTTACTTGAGGACTTCTGTAACTACAGGAAACATGTGGCAGCTAGGATAGCTGATGCTGCTGGATTCAGTTGTTTTTTCCAATCCACATAATTCTCACAATAGCTGATAGTAGAATTCCATCATGATCAAGAGGAGTACCTGAAATTACAAAGATATACACGCAGAAGGAAAGAAAAAGAATACTTACTCTACTTCTATGACAATGATTACTGCCAACACTTCGAGATGCTAATGTTGGAAGAAACAGATAGACATACATCATACACAGTTTGATTGTACCCAGATGTGCTTGAACGCAAAGAAAGAAATACTTGATTCAAACTGCACAAGACATGTGGCAGACAGGAACGGTGATGCTGCTAGGTTTCGTTGCTTGTTCCAATCTATAAAAAAGAGGTGATATTTATAGTGTTGATAATCTACTGCTGTGTGAAAGCTGGAACAATGGAAACAGTTAAATTAAATTTTCAAATCACAAAGACTGAAATCGAAATAGAAAGAAGAAAGGGTGATACTATACTCATCTTCCTGTCGGAGCAGACTACTTGCTAGTGACTGTTCGTTCGCCATTAAACTGGAAAGTAAAAGAAAAAAAAAAACGAAAAAAAAAACAGGTTCCGCTGGGGAAAGCTCTTGTCTGGGCAGCGAGGTGATGAACTCCCGAAAGGAGGGGCACTATATAAAAACAAGCTTTGCTGCGAACATCTCCTAAAAAGCGGTTTCTACTCAGAATAACAGGCGGAGCAGAAAACAGAGGTGTTCTCTCTACCCAACAGGATTCGTAAAGATACCACTAGTTTGTGTTCATAAGACGGCGATGATCGCTCACAAAACTGGCATTCCTACTATCATATCGGAGGACCGTCATATATAATTGCACTACCATTTCGTATTAGAGGACGGTCATATATAATTGCACTACCATACCGTTTCGGAGTTCCTAGACAGTAGGAATAATAAAAGCGGCCTTAAAGCGGCTTGTGAGCACACAATCTAGTCGAACTCTAGTCGTCCTTAGTCGAGTCGAGGCAAGCATGCATTACATAGTAACACGAGCACGTGTCGCCTGCTTAGAGGGTAGCCCCCTTCGGGAGATTCGAAAGCGCACCTCACAGCGGAAGAGCTTCGGAACCAATCGGACCGTACCCAGACTTGCAGCTATTTGTTAACTTGGAAGTGGAGTCAACACCCCGACACTGAGAAAAGAGCTTTCCAAAAGCTCAAAACCAGGTGCATGCAAAATCGGGGAAACTGGGAGCAGGCTCAGGAGAACACAGGGCCTTGGAGGGAGGCCCATTTTTCTCTTTCGTTCGGTTTACATCTTTCGGGTATTGTTCTCCTTTCAGCCTGCCCCCATCACGCCTTTTTGCTCGCCACATGCAAGCGTATAAAAAGACGACCAGATGACGGACGCAACAAACTAATGCCGACATTTTCTGGATTTTTTTTTTTTTTTTGCCAGAGCCCATTTAGCCGTGTAGCTGTTAAACTACAACGTTACACCCCCCTACCACGGTGAGGATAGGGTTGGACTTTAGGGGGGAAAATACACATCCAGAATTTTATCCAGGAAAAGCACGGTCTATAAACTGCACAATTGTCACGGTAATTATACAGTTTATCGACCGCCCTTAAATAATATTATATATATACTTTCATCTAACAACTTAAATTAAAAGACGTTAATTTAGATTTAAATTAAAAATATTTTATCCAACAACAGCACGGTTTATAAACTGCACAATTGTCACGGTAATTATACAGTTTATCGACCGCCCTTAAATAATATTATATATATACTTTCATCTAACAGATTAAATTAAAAGACGTTAATTTAGATTTAAATTAAAAATATTTTATCCAACAACAGCACGGTTTATAAACTGCACAATTGTCACGGTAATTCTACAGTTTATCGACCGCCCTTAAATAATATTATATATAT
>NC_136527.1:112682650-112687650 GCF_053919585.1 Euprymna scolopes | reverse complement strand
GAATGGCTTTCTTAACTTTTAAGGTAATGATTTCTTCAAAAATTACAATTTAATAACGAAAAAAAAACCGGTTATTTTTACGACCTACCCCAGACCCCAACCCGAAAAGTCTTAGTAAAGAGAGAGGCAGGTAGAGGGGTGGGTGAAGGGCAGGAGAATTGGCACGTGTCAAACGAAGTTGAAATAAATCCATTTCGTTAACAAACTTTCAAATTCGATTGACACTTATGACACCCACCCCTGCCACCTCATGACAGCTTTTAACGGAAAGTTGATTTGTGTTGGTGTTGGTGTGTTTGAGTATTTGTGTGTACGTGTGTGTTCGTGTATGTGTGTGTTTATGCGAGTGTGTGTGTGTGTGTGTGTTTATCCAAGTGCGTATGTATGTGTGTGTTTTCTGTATGTGTGTTTTTATGCGAGTGTGTTAGAGTGTGTGCTTCTGTCTCTGTTTATGCTCCTGCCCCTCTTTGATGTGGAAGTACATATTCTCTCTCTCTCTCTCTCACTCTCTCTCTCTCTCTCTCTCTCTCTCTCTCTCTCTCTCTCCATACTTAGTGGCAGGGGCACGGAGAAGCTAAAGAGAGAGAGAGAGAGAGAGAGAGAGAGAGAGAGAGAGAGAGAGAGAGGGAGGTTTAGTCATCTTACATAAACCATTCTCGGCTGGATTTAAATTTACAAAATATACGCTGAAACGGAAAATTAAGTTCGTGTTTTTATATAGATTTGAAATTAAGTTCGTGTTTTTATATAGATTTGAAATTTAAGAAACAGTAATTTACTATTAATAAAAAATAATCCTAATAATTTTTTTTTTCTATATATATATTTCGATTGATTTATGAGTCGACACTCACGGGTTAAATCAAGTCTAGGATGCGAGTTAATGCGACGAATAAATCGACAGTTGATGTTGAATTTTATGAGAAAATCACGATCATGTCATAGTCAATTCGAAAGCGATTTTGAAGCCTTTAAACTGTCATTAATTTATTTCTGGCTTGATGGGCCATCTATTTTACTTTACATTTCAAAATACACGCATTAATATCTCGAAAACGATTTGTCTGTCTGTGCTAATTTTCCTTGCGATATTCGTTTTCAGCATACCTGAACAAACTGAACGGTTCGAGTTTTCCGGGTACGATTTTTCCAGAGACGAGTTTTCCCGGGACAAGTTTTCCGGGCACTGGTATAAGTGCTATGGGTTCATGAGAGCACATCCCATTAAAGTACTTGTAAACAGGGATGCAACACTAAGGCGATGGGACAGACGTTGGAGATTGACCTATAGCACGCACGGGGCCTATTAGATTAGATACTCTTTTTTTTGTTGTTGTTGTGCTCGACGATAAAAACCGACTTCTTCATTTGTGTTTGCTTCTCATTTTCGCTTTTTCTCTGAAAAGTGTTTCGCTAATGTGAAAAAGAAAACATGTTCGAACGTTTGCTGACATTTATTGGATGTGTTCCTACCAGTATTTTGCTTAATTTTCGAGTTTGGAGCGATTATCGAGTCTCACAAGATGTCTGTAAAATGTCAGACACTTCTTTATTGTTCTAACTTAAAACCGTGCGCTACTTTTGTTTGTGTTAAATAAACGTTTTAAAATAAGTTAAAACAACAAAAATGTGATCTAGGTAGGTAGAAGAGTAACTTATCTTGCCTTTGGTAACATTCATTTTCTTATAATATTATTTGTTCACTACTTTTTCGTTTTGTTCTCTTGAATGCGAAATATTCGCCGTGGAATTTCCACGGGTCACGATTATTTCGTTTTATTAATCTTAAGTTTCATAGAATAAAAAGTTCAGACACAACTTTGTCGAGCGATTTATAATCGATTTCATTTAACTTCTGTTTGACCCCGGCACGTACGATCCTTTCTCTCCTTCCCCCACTCTCTCTCTCTTCTTTAGCTTGGTGACAAGCGATATGCTTATGTGTGCGTGCGTGTGTGTGTGTGTGTGTGTGTGTGTATGTGTGTACATGCGTGCGTATGTGTGTTGTCGTATTCACCAAAATTAAAAAAAATAAAAACTTTTTTCCCCGACCGACCGGATTAGGGTTGTGAGGTGTGGTTAGAGTTCATGAAAATAAATGTTAGCAATAAAAACTTTTTAAAACCAAGTTAGAAAAAAGAACACAATTTGCTTCCCCCACCAAATTATCATATTATTGGAGCGTCTAAATTAAGATTCTTCTTTTTTTTTTTTAGGCGATGTAATAAACCATATTTTAGAGTAGGGTGCCTCCTGTCTTTACTTTGGTTTGTATATTTTTCATGTAGCAAAAATGCTTCCGGGAGATCTTTTTAGGATTCTAAAGGTTTGCCTTTTTTTACACTTTTTATTATCTTCGAAAAATGTACACAAATGTAAACAAGCAGTTTACGATTTGAAAGGCATCGTTAAAATGATATTTTTCGCTAGTTCTTTCAACTTTATATTTTTATTTCATCGTCTTCAAGTCCAATGTAAATAAGTTCTTGATGAGCCGTTCCTCTTAAATAATCCAATTTACCAAATGTACACTTCTAACGATTACTATGATATTGTCCATTGACTACTGTACACACTTTAACCCTTATCCTCGAGTGGCCTCTGGGACTTGATAAGTAGTGATTCCTTTATATAAAAAAAAAAAATTTCACTACTTTGATGGTGAATCTATAGTCAGTCTGTGCTGATTTTCCTTGCAATATTCGTTTTCAGCATACCTGAACACACTGAGGGTTGGCCCCTTTCATATGCCGCCTGTTTAAACATGGTCGCCAGTGATTTACATTTCAAAATACACGCATTAATAAAACTAGCTCCAAAACTAGTAGTCTGTCTGTCTGTGCTAATTTTCCTTGCGATATTCGTTTTCAGCATACCTGAAAAACTGATGGTTGCCCCCGTTCATATATCACCTGTTCAAACATGGTCGCCAAGGATTTGCATTTCAAAATACACGCATTAATAAAACTAGCTCCCAAAATAAACTCTGTCTGTGTGTGCTAATTTTCCTTGCGATATTCGTTTTCAGCATACCTGAACAAACTGAGGGTTTGCCCCTTTCATAGGCCGCCTGTTCAAACATGGTCGCCAGTGATTTACATTTCAAAATATACGCATTAGTATCTCGAAATATACGTATTAGTATCTCGAAAACTATTTGTCTGTGCCTTGCGATAGTCGTTTTCAGCATACCCGAACGATTTTAAAATGGACAGTCCGAATGTTAACGAACCACACACACACAAAAAGACACACACACACACGTAAACTCAGTGAAAGTGTCTACTGTCGATAAGGTAGTTGTAAATTAGATTACTGGCTCTTATGAGTTTTAGTCTAACCATCCTTTACAACTGTGATACAGTAGAACAGTCCGTCTCTGGACAATTAGCAGTGTATCGCATAACTCAATGACAGTGTCGAATGTTGACTAGCTAGTTGTAAGTTAGGTTACTGGCTCTGATGAGTTACACTCTAACAACCCTTAATAACTGTGATATAGCGGAACAGTCCGTTTTTGGACAAGTGGCGGTGATCGCATAACTCATTGAAAGTGCCGAATGTCTATTAGCTAGTTGAAACTTAGATTACTGGCTTTAATGAGTTTCAGTCTAACCACACTTAATAACTTTGATACAGCGGAAGAGTCCGTCTGTTTCGCATAACTCATTGACAGTGTCGCGTGTCGATTAGCTAGTTGTAACTTCGTAGCCGAATGCCCCTTTAAGAAGAGACTTGAAGATAATAATTATTGTTATTTGTATTGTTATTCTTATCGTCCAGCCATGATGCACGTGCAGAAATCCATTTCCAACTCAACTGTGTTAAAAAAAAACTTACTTCGAGACAAGAACGCCGACACTCGACTTCGAGACGAGTTTTCCCGGGACAAGTTTTCCGGGCACTGGTATAAGTGCTATGGATTCATCAGAGCACATCTCATTAAAGTACTTGTAAACAGGGATGCAACACTGAGGCGATGGGACAGACTTTGGAGATTGGCCTATAGCACGGGGCCTATTAGATTAGATACTCTTTTTGTTTTTGTTTTTGTGCTCAACGATAAAAACCGACTTCTTCATTTGTGTTTGCTTCTCATTTTAACTTTTGCTCTAATAAGAGTTTCGCTAATGTGAAAAAGAAAACATGTTCGAACGTTTGCTGACATTTATTGGATGTGTTGCTACCAGTATTTTGCTTAATTTTCGAGTTTGGAACGATTGTCGAGTCACACAAGATGACTGTAAAATATCAGACACTTCTTTATTGTTCTAACTTAAAACTGTGCGCTACTTTTGTTTGTGTTAAATAAACGTTTTAAAATAAGTTAAAACAACATTTTCTTATATATTTATTTGTTTACTACTTTTTCGTTTTGTTCTTATTGAATGCGAAATATTCGCCGTGGAATTTCCACGGGTCACGGTTATTTCGTTTTATTAATCTTAAGTTTCATAGAATAAAAAGTTCAGACACAACTTTGTCGAGCCATTTTTAATCGATTTCATTTAACTTACGTTTGACCCCGGCACGTGCAGTGCAGAGAACACGACCCTTTCTCTCCTTCCCCCACTTTCTCTCTTCTTTAGCTTGGTGACAAGCGAATGCTTATGTGTGCGTGCGTGTGTGTGTGTGTGTGTGTGTGTGTGCGTGCGTGCGTGCGTGCGTGCGTATGTGTGTTATCTGCACGTGCCAACGTCAAACGAAGTTTAAATTAAAATTCATTTCGTCGGTTTCAACAAAATTTAAAAAAATAAAAACTTTTTTCCCGACCGGCCGGATTAGGGTTGTGAGGTGTGGTTAGAGTTCGTGAAAATAAATGTTAGCAATAAAAACTTTTTAAAACCAAGTTAGAAAAAAGAACACAATTTGCTTCCCCACCAAATTATGGTATTATTGGAGCCCCCGCGTCTAAATTAAGATTCTTTTTTTTTTAAAGCGATGTAATAAACCATATTTTGGAGTAGGGTGCCTCCTCTCTTTATTTTGGTTTGTATATT
>NC_136527.1:112642650-112680150 GCF_053919585.1 Euprymna scolopes | reverse complement strand
ACCCCAACCGCCCCATGTTAAGAACGGTTTTCTATGTTGGGGAGGGGGTGTTTATTCCGAAAGCCGTTCTTAACATGGGGTGATTGGGGTGCTTATAATACGCTGGGGCACGTCGTAAAAATTTAATAAAAAATGTTGGCAAACTCAAAAGCAAGTTCGACAACTCTAGAAAGGGTCGCATCAGTATGTTACACCGTCAAATCACGATATAGTTTTAGAACATATAATGAAAAGTATTTGATTAATATTTAATAAAAAATATTTTGAAAATGTTAAATATTTTTTATCTTCTTTTATTACGCACAGCAAAGTTTCACGGTTTTAAAAAAAATATTTTAATATTTTTTTTAAAATGTAATTTGAGGGTAAAAACGTCAAATCACGATATTACGAATTATTAAAGTTTTATCACGATATTATGAATTATTAATGTTTTCAAAGATTTTTTTAAATATTTTTTTTAAATACTTTTTTTCAAGTTTTACACTTTACACACAACAAAGTTTCACAGTTTTTTTTTTATTTTGCTTTGTTAAGACCGTAATACACTTTCTGAAAATTGTTTCTTTTTTTCTGTTAAATAAACAGTTATCTATATAATTATAAAACTCAAATGACCTTGTAACGATACAATGTTCCGGTTTACGACATCCGGTTGCGCATGCGCGCATAAACATTAACCCATAACAACGTAAACAAATAAACACAAATCGCTTCTTTTGCAGATTTTGACCTGAAATATTAATGTTATTATTTCGAAATTATTATTTAAACGTAATACAGAAATGAACGATGTAAAAAAAAAAGAAGCAGATATATCAAAATTTGTATTTAACTATAATAAGTATTATGGTATCTGTTCAGTGCACATTTACCGATAAGTATGGCCAACGACTTATAATTCAGTAACTGTATTTTTTTTCAAAAATAATCAATTATAATAAACAGAACGACTCATAGAAATCTATCTATATTCTTTTTTCATTTTAATATACTTTCATAGAAATGTTTCTGTTATGTCAAAAAAAACAAACATTTTCTTTACGTCACAAGTGTCATAATACATGAATTCCATAGCTAATATAACATACTGACCCAACGGGTCACGGGTAGTCTAGTAAATATATAAAAATGTATATTTTGTTCGTTTACTTTATTTAATCAAATTCGTTCAATATAATTTTCTTTACAAAATAACACATGATTTGACGGTGTAAAATACTGATGTGGTGACCCTTATAGAGTTGTCGAACTTACTTTCGAGTCTGCCGGAAGTGCAAGACTGCCAAAAAGTTTTACCTAAATTAATTTTGATAAAGCATAGAAATAAAAAATACACAATTTTCATAAAATTTTTATTCATGTAAAAATAAAATAAAAACAATGGACATTTATTGGAATGATTTTTTTTTCTGTAAAAACAAAAACAACAAAAATAAATAATAAACATTTTTTTAAAAGAAAGTAAACGTAATTATTGTTCGGAATTTTATTACGTCCACAAAAAAAAGGAGGAATAATGCCTGGAAGGATGGTCTTGAGACAACAAAAGAAACACGACCTCCCTCTCCCACTACAAAAAAAAATTGGTAATCCCTGGGAGTAACATGGCATGACAATAATATTGATACTACATTATCACTATTGCCGGCTTTTGTTAAAATTGGCACTTATTTGTTTACAAAGCCATTTGACGGAAGTGACGTCAGACAAATTTAAAGGTACGGATGGCCAACAGGTACTTGTACAGTTTAATCAAGATATTAAAAAAATGAAAATATCGATAAAAAGTCATAGTTTACGTATCCGTTATGGAATAAAGATCTCCCCGCAAAAATTTCACCAAGTAGGTTTTTTTTTTAATTTTTTTACGGCTAAAAACAATTTGTTATGATACCGAGCAAAAGGTTCGATTTTTAGGAAGAAAAGCTAGTATTAAAGATGCGGAGGGAGTGTCACTGTTGTGCAGAAGTGCCAAATAATCTTTTATTTATACTTCTATAACAAAATTATAATCTTTATAATAAAAATATGGACAATTCTACACTATTGGGACGAAATTTCGGAAATGGTAATATTGAATTTCACATGAAAACAATGGTATCTATGTATTCCTTGTATTTTTAAAATGATTATATCCAAAAATTACGAAAATCGATACGGTAGAAAATTATTTATTAAAGAAAATAAAATAGAATTTGATGAAAATGATCGTAAGACATAGGAGAGTTCAAATAGGAGGTAATTTTCCATTTCTATTTAAACAAGATGGCGGCAATTTTTCACATGCTAAAACGATTAAAGTTGTTTTTTTTATAATTCAGTAATATTCAGGAACTTAACATTCTAATTAATTAAAATTGACAAAAAAAAAATCAATAGAAACCATTGTTTTTATCTGAAAACTATTTATCGACTAAAAAATTTTGTTCTGATAGTGTAGAAGTGCCAAAATATGCTTATGCAGTTATTTTTTTTTTAATCTTTAAATTTGTCTGACTTCATTTTCGCCGAATGGCTTTGTAAACAAGGGAGTGCCAATCTTAACAAAAGCCCTATTGCCAAACCAAAAAGGAGGAGATAATATCTAGGAGGATGGTCTCGTGACAAGAAAACGGACGCTACTCTATCAACCCCTCATCCGGAACAATACAACCTGATAGTTTTTATCCTACAAGTGTTATTTTAGTATTCGCTGTAGCCATGGGAGTGATACACGGGCAATTACTGATGGTCATTTTAAAAATGGAGAAGTATAATAAACGTGATGGTGAAAAGAAAATAAATGTTGTTGTTTTTTTGCCATTCATCAGGGGAAAACAGAAGATTTTTATTTCTATGGGGTGCGGGTCAACTTGCTTTTAGTGCCTATTTTCCAAAAAAATGTACAGACATCTTTAATTAGTAAAATTAACACAAACAATTGTAAAAAAAAAATGTAGTCAAGTGTGTGTCTGTGTCAATCGGCCAGGTTTTATTTCTTCCAGCCAGGTATGGATTTGTGTCAATCAGCCAGGTTTTATTTCTTCCGGCCAGGTGTGTGTCTGTGTCTATCAGTTGGGTTTTATTTGATCTTGTCAAGTGTCAGGCCCAGTACTCAAAACCTGATATTGAACAAATGTCAGAGAAATTATCTTTCTATACGAATGCTCAAAGACATGACTTGATTTCTTACGCTAAAGTAAATAATAAACATTTTGTCCATTTTATTGGGGGGGGGGTAATAATATTCTACAGATGATGTGTAAGTAATTTCTGGCTTGAATTAAATTTTAAGGACAAAAGCCAAGTATTTATGGTTCTTCTGTCTTTCAAGGGAACCATTAATATTCTCTGGCGGCCCTGTCATATCAAAGACCCTGAACATTTTTACATACCAAACAGATAACATTGGCATAAACCGTAGGAAATGATGTAAAATTCATTTCCAGCTCCCTGTTTCCCTAACAGTACCAACATACAGAATTTAAATGTAATGTGAACAAACATCTTGCTTCTAAACCCCTATAAATCTGGCCCCTACCACAGTAGTCCCTTATGCTTCAGTGGCAATGTGTCTTGTTTAGAGTAAATAAAAGTTAAAAAATGAAAAAGAAAATGATGTTGAAAGTCAGCAATCCCCTGACAGGCTTATCTTCATTCTCATTTGCGATTTGACATAACCTTTTCGAGCATTCTGATGGGCATTTCAAACAGGAGCGACACAATGAACGCGACGCCATAGGAGATCGTAAGATGACCAATGAAAGCATAGATCTGGAATAAAAAGGAGAAAAAAATAAAAGTGATTTTAAGGATTTAAAGTTTTGGTAATTTATTCTGGTTAGGCAAAAATCAAATATCGAAAAAAGAATAATTAAAACAGAGATGACCAACGAAAGCGTAGATGTGGAATAAAAACAAAAAAATTAAAAGTGATTTTTAACATACTAAGGATTTAATGTTTTGGTAAATCATTCTGGCTAGGCAGAATCAAATATCCAAGACTTTGGAATTCCATTCCATGTCCCTGCTTCCCCAACTGTACTGGCGTGCAGAAGTTCGAGTGCAACGTGAACCGACATCTTGCTGCCCAAATCCCTACATAGTACCCCAGTAGTTGTTGCCCCTGATAGTAGCCCCCTACATCAAAGTGGCAATGTGCCTTGTTTGGGTTGAAAATGTAATTAAAAAAAAATATGATAAAGATGTATAAAAAGTGAAAACTTACAGTCGTTGCATTTGATAGGTAGAGTGGGGTCATGCTCATCCTCATACCAACCATGATGATAATGGGATGGAGGAGATAAGCACAATACGTTAAACGGTTCATTATGATCCAGAACTTCCAGGAAAGGATGTGGCTGATCATTCCTTAAAAGAAAAAAAAAAAAAGATTTGTGTTAAAGCTGCATTTGAATAAAAACTGGCTAGGCAGAATCAAATATCGATTGCATAAGTCCCCCGATACAAATAAATAAAAAGAAATACACTACCAAATAATGTAAAATAAACTTACGTTAAAAGAAAAGAAATTACTTTTTTAGTGTGCGCAAAGGTGGCTGTCTGCATGAAAGAAGGAAGGGAGGAAAAAGGTGAAGACTTGAGAGCGTGAAAGAAAGAGGCCTACTACGTGTTGTGCTGAAGTAAGAGAAAGAGAGAGTCAAATAATGTTCCTTGGCGTGCAAGAAAATCTGTCATCTCAGCTACTGAATTCACTCGGCGAGCGTTCGCCTTGTGACTTGTCTTTCTGCTGGTGTCTGTTGTCTCTCTCTGACGAGAGAAGTTCTTGCTGTTTTATATTTTTTTAGAGGCTCCCAGAAGCTTGCAAGAATAAGTTTTTTAAATCGAGCCCTGATTGGTCAAAAAATCATATTTTTTATGAAGAAACATGCTTTCAACTACGGCCATTTCTCAAACATTCCGGCTTTTTGACCCAAGAGGTGTGGGTGGATGCTGTAATGCCCACGCAAATGAATTTATAAATTTCAATTTGTGCGTGTGCCTTAGAAAAATAAAAAAAAAGAATAGCACCAAAGGCAATGACAATGAATAAAAGCTGGCTAGGCAAAATCAAATATCAGTTTGTGAGATTCATAGCTAGAAAGGAACAAGGATTTGTATTAAACTTAAATATCTTAGGATAAGAAACAATTGAGGAATAAGTATTGTTTTAAAGAAACTGAATGAGGTACTATTTTTAACTTTAAAGAACATTGTGCAACAACAATGAATACAAACTGGCTAAGCAGAATAAAATATCGATTTCAATACTCATTGCTAGTTGAATTTTACTTTGATTTAAATAGTGATACCTAGAAGCGAACAAGGGTTTGTATTAACCTTAGAAGTCTTAAGATAACACATTTGAGGAATAAGTATTTTTTTGAAAGAAACTGAAGGAAGCAGTTTTTGATGCAAAAAACAGTGGGCAACAACAATGAATAAAAACTGGCTAACCAGAATCAAATATCAATCTGTGAGATTTATTTGTTTCTTGGTCATTACTTACCTCCATTGCCTGATGCACAGATGATTATGACCCAGCTTACTGCCATCGCCCAGAGTGGGTGGGATACTACTTCATAGGCTGTATACTGGCTATTTAACCAGGTGAGTGGGTTTTCCTTATTCATTGTGTATTTGATGTATGACAGAAAAAGGCAAGTGCTGACCGCAAAAGTCCATCCACACAATTGGAGGCACTGGAAAAAAATTAAGAAAGAAAATCATTACATATATATATATATACATATATACTTAGGGAATAAGAACAAGAGTCTAAAGAGCAGAGTATATTTTAATGTATTAGTAAATTCATTAATACAATTAAAATAAAAAGAAAGAAAACAGTGCTCGTTGTAATGTAGATATATAATAAGCTCGATAGGCATATATATTCTAGAGCTATTTTAATATTGAGTAAGATGATTGATAATTTATAATTAAAATTAAAAGTATCCAATGACGATGGGATTTACATTTTTGGATTTTACCGTCATTGGATACTTTACCTTTCACCAGACTATCCATTCACATGAAATCACCGTTTTCTTCACCATATTCCTTCTGCTTTACTTATCAAGTAAGATCTTTGACTTACTTGCAGTTTCATCAAATACTTTTGTATGCAAAATCCGATCCCGCATTTTGTTAATTCCTACCCTCTGATAGGAAGGAAAGTATTTCTTCGAAATTTCACGGATTAAGGACTATCCACTTATTATTTCCTTTTCAGATTAAATATGTTTTTAACTCTTTTTAAAAGTGTTTTTTAACATGTTTAATTAACTATTTGCTCTTATTATAAGCTCTATCTCCTATTTGGTTTTATCGAGCTTTTACATCTGGTTGAGATAATTTTATAAATATTAATTCTTTAATATTTATAATATACTTTAATTTTACCATCTTGGATCATTTTGGTAAATTTAATTGTAATTTTTATTTTATATATATATATATATATACATTAGATAGATCCTATGTTGAGAGAAAAGATATCTGGCTACTAACCTTTGGGAAACTGCGTTTTCTGCTCTTTTGCTGCAAGAAATATCCCAAGATGATTCCGATGAGAAAAGGACTAATTCGGCACCAAGGTTTCGTGTAGATGTCATCATTTATCACGCTACTGGAAACAGAAAAATAAATTGATTTGCAGGTAAGAAAATAGGAATGTGTTCTGATGAACTCTTTTCACTTGTAACCCATCGACGTACATATCCCTGACAAACCCGCTTAGCAATAACATCTCACCCCTTCACTGTTGATGTCCCTAAATGCCAGAAAGCTTTCTATTCTAATAATTTCTTCCCTCGAGCAGCTAAACTTTGGAATTCCCTTCCTGCTACCTGCTTCCTTGGTCGTACTGATATGCAGAAGTTAAAATGTAACATAACCCAACATCTTGGTAATCTTTCCTAGACATGGCCCCAAATAGTAACCCCTTACGCCCAAGTGACTATATGCTTTGTAAGGAGTAAAAAAAAAAGCATAACGAAAAGCTATAAGGTGGAAAATTAATTTTGGCCGACATTTGAATTACCTTCGTCACGTGACGTACGCAACAGAACTTAATTATCTCCCTTGTCTACATCTGTTGTTTTTTCTTTTAGTAAGCGTAATATAGTAATTTCGCTCCATTTGACAAATTTCTTTTTATATTAATAATTATTTTTCTACTCTTTTTTTATGTAGGAGTCACCACTTATCAAGGCCCGGAGGCCATTCGAGGGTAAGTGTTATTGAGTGTACAGTAATCAAGGGCATAATATCGTAGTAAAAAAAAAATCTCCTTACTGTGCGCTTGGGTCTGGTAATCGTTGCCAAAGAATCACACTAGAGACGATGTAAGCACTGAACATCATGACGATTGTCAGGAACGCAAAAGATGGAAGCCTAAAAAATAAATAAATAAAATTGTTTATAAAATTAACGCAATACTGAAAAAACAAGAACATTACTTCTTGAATTGGAAGCCATGTTTAATTTCAGAAGAGTTTCCGATGGCTAGCTATTCTGTACAAGTCCTGGATATGAAAATTTTTCAATGGGAAGCTGTTCTGTACAAGTCCTGGACTTTATGATTTTAAAAGCAAAAGAACAAAAGATCCTTCTCATGTTGACACGAAAAAATTATGTGTTGGTATGCTAAATGATTCAATTTTTATGGAGAAATTCTGGTTTCTGATTGGTTGGTAACAGAACGTGAATTAATTTGATTCGTCAGTTCTAATCGGCAGCATTTGTCAATAGAATATCCCAACTTTCAGTGAGCATATCCCATTAGATACCAAAAATATTACAATAGGAGTCACCACTTATCAAGGCCTGGAGGCCACTCAAGGATAAGGGTTAAAGAGTGTACAGTAGTCAATGGGACAATATTGTAGTAATCGTTAATAGTGGAAATTTGGTAAATTGGATTACTTAACCATCAAGAACTTGTTCCGTTGGACTTGAAGACGACGTATTGTAGTCAGTTGGAAAGCAGGCAAACGGAAGACAGTTCCACAGGTGTGCAGTTCTAAGAAAGAAGCTTTGTTCATGGAATCTACATTTAGGTTAAGGCACAGATAAAGAGATATTGATATTGGTTTCAGTTAGATGAGTGTTTTTCGTGAAAGTTTGGCAAGGGGGACCATAGATTGGAGCTCATCCAAGCACTTGCCATGAACATAAAGCAGAAGCAGGCTCGCAACGTCTCTTCTGTGAGAAAGTGGTTGCAGGGAAGAGAAAAGGGCATCCCCCACTAAGCTATGAAGTCTATTTTGAACTCTGTCAAAGCGGGATAACCTCTTTCTAACATCACCTGCCCAGATGCGGCCACAGTACTCCATCTTTGGACATACTTGGCTCTTATACAGGTAGAGAATTGCATCAGCAGTGTGATATCTACTGGAGAGGTAGAATGATCGCACCATTTTTCCAGCGACCTCGGCAACAGATTTGATGTATGTGTTCCATTTCAGATCAGGAGCAAAGGTCAGATCAAGAAGCTTGTCAAAACATGGAGCCTCCCCAAAACAAGAACCATTTTAATTGATGCCAGACGGGGATCAGAGCAATAAGCATGTAAAGATGTTCTAAGTTAAAAGAAAGAAACTTTGTCTCTTTCCCTTAAGTACGTATGACTTAAGTAAGTATGATTCGTCACTTATCAAGGCCAAGAGGCCACTCAAGGATAAGGGTTAAAGAGTGTACACTGGTCAAAGGGACAATATCATAGGAATCGTGAGTAGTGTAAATTTGGTAAATTGGATTACTTAAGGGAAACGGCTCATCAAAAACTTGTTTACATTGGACTTGAAAACGACCACATTGTAGTCAGTTGGAAAACAGGCAAATGGAAGAGAGTTCCACAGGCATGCAGTTCTAAGAAAGAAGCTTTGTTCATGGAATCTACATTTAGGTTTAGGCACAGATAAAGAGTGAGGGAAATTACTGATAGTGTTTTCAGCTAGACGACTGTGTCTCATAAAAGTTTGGCGAGGGGGGACCATAGATTGGAGCTCAGACGAGCACTTGCCATGAAAATAACGATAAAGCAGAGACAGACTCACAACATCTCTTCTGTGAGAAAGAGGTTACAGGGAAGAGAAAACGACATTCCCTACGAGGCTACAAAGTCAATTTTGAACCCTATCAAGTTCCGGAATCTTTGCGAGTGCAGAGACATTGTGACAGATTGGAGATCAACAGTCAGTTGCATTATATATATATCCAGCGATTACATTCACACACATACGGATAGGCAAATATATAAACTTTATATATATAATAGAAAATATCCAGAACCACGTGGGTAATGTATAATATATCTAAAAAATGTACATATCTGGGCAATACATATCGGATGAGGTGTGATTATATTATTTTTTCAATTTTATGCATATATTTATATGCACCTTATATATTTCTCATTAATTAATAATTATAGAGATCGTACAACTAAATGAAAATACAAATACATCGAGGACATTGCGAAGGCTGCTGCAAGTAAGGTGGGCTCCCTCTATCGTGCTAGAAGACTACTCACACCTGAGAGTATCCTGTACCTCTACAAGGCCACACACACACACATATATATATATATATATATATATATATATATATATATATTGTGGACAGAAAGTTGCTAGATGAGACAAGTCATTGGTACCGTCGGTTTCAAGCCCGATAGTTACGAGTTTAAGATATCCATATCAAACAGAGACGAGCATTGGCTGAAGAGAGTTTGATATGGATATCTTAAACGGTCTTAACTATTGGGCTTGAAACCGACGGTACCAATGACTTGTCTCATCTAACATTCTGTACACAAAATATATATATATATATATATATATATATATATAGGTTCAGGTTTGAGGTGTTAAAAAATATTTCAATCTACACGGTATATAAAAAGTTTTAAAGAATAGTAAAACCCTCCTCCGAGAACCCTCCCCCCCCACCTCGTCCTCCTCCAAAAAGCCTTTGCCGGACATACAAAAAATACTTGATTCTGGTTAGGTAGTTTTTCTTGTTGATAGTTTTAGCATATCATTATGAAGAAACAAAAATGTCAATCGCTTTTATTTCTTCCAAAATATACTTTGTCAGGATCAGAATTATTTTCAAATGACCTCCATCTTAAAGAAAAGTTTCATACAAAATTTATTGTGTGTGTACTCACAAAATAAACTGGCAAAGGATTATGGGAGATATGATGAAAAATTGCATATCATTCGCCAAATACCAAGTCCAAAACATACACTGAAAATAAAAAAATAGCAAAAAAAAAATATTTAGTAAAGAATTGAAAGAACAAACAAACAAACAAACAAAACCTGCTAACTAAGAGCAAACCCTTGTGTTTGCAGCATTTCGATAAAAATAGATTTTTAGTCGCATGAAAACGACTCTATAAGTCACTCCGTCTGTCTGTCCATAACACTTTTGTGCTTGGCCTTTTTGGTTAAGATCAAAGGTCTGTTGTTAATAGATGCTGTTCTTAGCTTTTTAAGCTTTTCTTGGCCTTTTAGCCAAGATCAAAATCTCAAATTCCTCGACACAAATGACATTTTATTAATATTGTTATCTTTTTTGTATTTTTGATATGATTTAAAAAATGTTTTAAAATTGGGTTTAAGTAGGACACCCCTCCCATCACACACACATAAATACAAATTTAAAGGAGTAACCATGATAAAAGGTATTTGCCGAGAAAAGATAAAGAAGAAGAGAAAAAATTACCCCATCTTCCAGCTTGAAGATGTTGTTGATGTAGAGTAAGTTTGTCCACCATCGACTCTGGCAGATCTCGCTGAAGTCAGACTGCCAATATGGCCCCTCAAACAGATTCGGAAGAATAAAAGTATAGACCATGAGGATCACCGCATAACAAGGGGTCAGCCTGGAAAGGAAAAGGGGACACTCATTATGCTGTTACCGAATGGGGTTTTAGACATGTGAGATGATGAAGGCCAGAGGGCAAAACGGCCGAAACGTTTTGACTATAACAACCAAGATGAGGAAGTCAATTCGACAATCTCAATAAATTGAAATCCAATATTTCGATTTTCAAATTTCGCTCTTATAACGAAGAAGCCTCCAATTTTTTAAATGGGAAGAGAGGGATCCCATGTTTTTAATGACGGCATCTTTTAGCAGTTAACGTTATCTAATGTTAAAAATACAACAAAAAAAACACTAAAAAAATCCCCCAGGGCAACGCCGGGACATGGGTCCTGCTAATTAAAAACTATACTTACCTGAGATAACGCCGTACATACATGAGGATCACCGTCTTTAACCCAATGTTTCCTTTGCGATAATAATTTTCCAAAAAAAAGTAGGTGACCAAAATCCCACTGAAATAAAATTAAAATTGCTTTTAGAATAACAGAGATTTCCAATTTAGAAGAAAAAAAATTGACAAAAATAACGTAGGATTATCAAGAGGTTAATCAGTGCAAATATATAACATATTTTAGATAGATGAGAGCGTTTCGTATATATATATATATTTATATATATATATATATATATATATATATATATATATATATATCAAGGCCTGGAGGCCACTCGGGGATATATATATATGTAAGTAAAAAAAATAGGGAATTAGTTAAACGTAAATATGAAATAGGATAGTCAAGGATTCGAACTTGCGAAGCTAGATTTGGAATTGAAAATTCCAATCATAAGTTAAAATAAATACAGAATGTTATTGAAATAAGGAATTGCAATTGTTTAGCTTACATATCTGTATATGGAAAAGGAATGTAATAATGAAATTTGTTTCTGTTAAGGAATTTAATCGTCAACTGAAATTGTAAGCCTATTTTGTAAAAATGTTATTTGAAAAATAGGTTACTGAACTCGGGGTCATGTCAAGTTTGGCAACGTGACGCATGTCACTAACGTGCTTTATGAGCACATGTTTAATCATGCGATGACGTGACGAGTTCTCAATATAGGTAGAGTTTTTAAATGCAGTCTGAGAGAAGAGTCAGATCAGAGGAGCAGAGAGGTTCAGACCGATTCTCGGCACCCTCTGGAAGCGAGGGGGGTTTAGAGATTACCATGTAACAACTTTGAATCCCTGAAATACAAAATCATGTCTGACCGGTCGAAGAAGAAATAAACGTATCTGCGTCTTCTGTGTTCATCATTACAACGAGAAAGATAACGTGTTTATATTATATATATATAATTATTCAGAATAATGAAATACAATAAATCTACTGCTGCGCAAATCCAGTGATTATTGGTCTGACAAAATATTATTGGGTGTAATATTTTATATAAGACTATCACAGTTAAATAAAATTGCTCAATATACTAGATAGAGCAAATAAATCATAATTTAGGAATTTAAAATTTGTGATTTGAAAAAGTTAAATTTCAAATATAGAAATTTTATTGCATGCAAGACAAAGAATACAATATAGTAAAATTTTTGCTAATATTTTTCCTCTGAGGAGATGTATAAACATCGAAAACTCATGGGTTAAGGAAATATATTTTACTATACTGTATTCTTTGTCTTGCATACAATAACATTTCTATATTTGAAATGTAACTATGTAATATATTGCTGCTGGGCATTATGTAGACGTTCAGTGTGAATGAGGAGCCTGCGATATTATTGTAGCCCTTTTTTTAAAACTGTAAAAGTATTTATCTAAGTAATCTGGTTAATGTAGTGTCAGAATATATCTGGTTATTACGGTTTATCTCTAATATCCTTATAGCAGTATGTGACATATTTTCATTGTGTGGATTGTATGGACACCCGGTGCGAACGGAAACCCCACGATATAACTATACCATCTTCAGACAAAATAGATACTACATTTGGATCCTAGCTAGAAGTCCAAATACAGCCCAAAAGCAACATCATTTTTTTATTGATTTTTTTTTACATGGTTGTCACCACTTATCAAGGCCCGGAGGCCACTCGGGGATAAGGGTTATTGCTTTGATAAAGTGTCTTACTTAGTGGCATTCATTCATCCATTAGTCTGGACGATTTTTTTTTACATAGCATCTTCGGTGGTCGGGAGATCCTATTTATTAAAGAAGAGGTATATAGAAGGTGACAACATACTACAAACATTAAATTAGCATATCTATATGTTACTAATTTAATTTTCGTAATATGTTATCACCTTCTAGCCTCCTTTTTAATAAATAGGATCTCCCAATCAAATGATGTATAATCTGGAAACCGTGACACACATACGTACGTACATTAAAGGTAGTACGGTATTAATATATAGATTACTAGCAGTTGGGGGTAATTTGCGTAAAACACGTTTAAATATGATATTTTAATTTGTCCATATTTCGTATACATTATCATAGAGTCATGATTTCAAAAGTAAAAAAAAAGTGTTTGGGTGCCATCAGCTAGAATCGAAACCGAAACTTTATAATTCAAACCTGGTGACGTTACCACTGTACCAACGTGACACACATATAAACCAATTAAAAATAAACTAAGATGAATGTACAAAATGTTTAACAATTTTTTTCAATCAATTTGACCCCTTAAAAACAATTTTAACAGATTCATAAAAGAACGGCCCGTAGAAAACACAATCATTCGAGGCCTCTAGGGCTGCTCTGCGACTTTTAGTTTCGGAGGAGATAGAGTTTGAAAATATGGAAACAGGCAGACAGACCGACAGACAGACAGACATATAACAGTTTATATATTAGATGTATGAAATTATATATAATTTCATTAAATGTACAAAGCCGAAACTGTGTCATTCAAAGCTGGTGACGTTACCACTGTACCAACGTGACACTCATATGAACTGATTAAAAATAAATAAAGACGAATGTACAAAATGTTTAACGTTTTTTTTAATTTTGACCCATTTTTGACCCCTTAAAAACTATTTTAAATGGCTAAGGACCCATAAAAGGCTGCTGCAAAGAAGGTGGGATCCCTCTACCGTGCTAGAAAACTACTTACGCCTGAAAGTATCCTGTACCTCTTAAGGCCACCATTCGCCCATATATGGAGTACTGTTGTCAATTGGGGGCCGGTGCATCAGCTGCTTGTCTCTCACTCCTGGACAGGGTTCAAAAGAGAGTCGCCAACCTGATAAATCATGAACTGTCATCTAAGCTTCAGCCTCTGTCCCATCGACGAAATGTTGCATCCCTCTGCCTTTTCTACATGTACTTTTATTGTGAATGCTCTGACGAACTACAAGCATTTGTACCTCCTCGACGTGACTACCCTTGACAAACCTGACAAGCAACTAAGTCCCACCCCTTCAAAGTAGAGATCTCTAGATGTAAGAGAGCCTTCTACTCCAGTCATTTCTTCCCCAGAACCGCTAGACTTTGGAATTCCCTTCCGGGTCCCTGCTTCCCCAACTGTACTGTCATGCAGAAGTTCAAGTGTAACGTGAACCGACATCTTGCTGCCCAACTCCCTATATAGTACCCCTGTCACTTATGTCCCCGATAGTAGCCCCCTACTTTAAAGTGGCACTGTGCCTTGTTTGGGGTGAAAATTGATTGAAAAAAAAAGAACGGTTTGTAAAAAATCCAATCGTATGAGGCCCCAAATGCCGCTCTGCGACTTGGAGACAGACAGATAGACAATCATATAGCCGTTTTTGTATTAGATTGAAACAAAAAATAAATACTTATATTAATACACAAGTATAAAGATTCTGGTACCTGAGCAGAAAGAAAGTATCCACTGCGAAGGGCGCAGCTAACACAGCCTGGAAGGTGAAACGCTGATATAAATCAATTCCATCGACAATATTTTCTGGAAAATAAAATAAAACGAATTTCTAGAGAATTTGGTGTTAGATTCGTGCGGTTGTAATTTTTACATTTGTAGCAGTTTTTTCGGTCAATTTTTACGACGTGCCACAGGCGCATTATAAGCACCTCAACCTCTAGGTGTATCAGAAGCCACCATTAAAAATGCGTGATAAGAACTTGAATAATTCAACATACTATCTTTCCAAGCTTATAACTACTTGAAAAATGTAATTCAAACCCTATTTTTTTTTCAATCGAATAAAAATAACAGGTTTAATAGCAAATTATGCAATATTTTTTTTAAATCGGTTTTCTTTAAAGAAGATTTAAAAGAAAATCAACGAAATTTTACTTACTTCGATTATAATATACATATATATATATAAATTAGAAAAAAATCATTTGCCTATAAAAAATACTATTCAATGGGTAATTCCATTCTTCATTGTTAAGAATTTATCCATATTTATACTTATATTCCATGTCCTTTTTAAATAAAATATTTTTTTAAACAGGGATTCAAAAAAAAACACGCTAACTCAGATGTTTTTCACTGTTCAAATAAAGCTGTTCTTAACATGGGGAGGTTGAGCCAACCTCCCCATGTTAAGAACGGCTTTCGGAATAAACACCCCGACCTTTCACAAAACGAGGCAAACAAACCAAAACAAAGAAAAAAAAATTATTAAATTTTGCAGAATAAAAACTCCTTATTTTAAGGGAGGCATCTCTATTTTAGTAAGAATTGTGAGGAAAAAAATGAATTATTTCTTCAACTATTTTATTTAATGTGACAAAGTTATATAATACTAGCATGGGTGCCCGGCGTTGCCCGGGTGTTTGGAGGTGTATGCTGAGTAAAAAAAAAAAAGGTCAATATTTTTAAACTTTGACCCCTATTATGACCCCTTAACATTTATTGTTTTGGGCTCAAATCAAATTATTAAGTGAGATCCATGTCCAAGGAACCTATATCTAAAATTTCAAGTGTTTAGACCCAAAATTGTCGAAGGAGTTTAGTAGAGTTCTCAAGAGTCAAATCGTTGAACTTTTCTACCCCTTAACAGCCAAATTTCCGGCCGAAAACCGATCACCTAGATTTTCCCAAATCTCAGTACCCTGTATATCTAATTTCGAGTCGGTAGACTAAAAATTAACAGAATTATTGCGTAGGGAAATGTACACAGACACAGACAGACAGACACACACACAGATACGTTCACTTTTATATATAGACTTTTATATATATAGATTAATTTCCCAAATTATATTTGCATATTATCTGAACTCAAAATTTTTTTTTCTTCTAAAGTATGCATTACTTCTAGCTAAAATTAATACATAACCCTTTCAATTTTATAAAAGTTGCATTATAACAAAAAAAAGTCATACACAGACGTCACGTGGGAGGTACAATTTCTGTATTTGATTGTAATGGACAATTTCTAAGTTCACACAAGATAGGATGCTACATGCCCAAGACAAATCAACGTGTATTCAATTGAAAATTTCTAAGTCCAAACAAGAGGGGACGTTGGTATAGGTAGATGAGAATCCTATAGACCAAGTCATCTAAACGTGTATTCAATTGAAAATTTCTAAGTCCAAACAAGAGGGGACGTTGGTATAGGTAGATGAGAATCCTATAGACCAAGTCATCTCAGATTGTATTCAATTGAAAATTTCTAAGTCCAAACAAGAGGTGACGTTGGTATAAGTAGATGAGAATCCTATAGACCAAGTTATCTCAACGTGTATTCAATTGAAAATTTCTAAGTCCAAACAAGAGGTGACGTTGGTATAGGTAGATGAGAATCCTATAGACCAAGTTATCTCAACGTGTATTCAATTGAAAATTTCTAAGTCCAAACAAGAGGGGACGTTGGTATAGGTAGATGAGAATCCTATAGACCAAGTTATCTCAACGTGTATTCAATTGAAAATTTCTAAGTCCAAACAAGAGGGGACGTTGGTATAGGTAGATAAGAATCCTATAGACCAAGTCATCTCAACGTGTATTCAATTTAAAATTTCTAAGTCCAAACAAGAGGGGCCGTTGGTATAGGTAGATGAGAATCCTATAGACCAAGTCATCTCAACGTGTATTCAATTGCAAATTTCTAAGTCCAAACAAGAGGGGACGTTGGTATAGGTAGATAAGAATCCTAAAGACCAAGTTATCTCAACGTGTATTCAATTGAAAATTTCTAAGTCCAAACAAGAGGGGACGTTGGTATAGGTAGATGAGAATCCTATAGACCAAGTTATCTCAACGTGTATTCAATTGAAAATTTCTAAGTCCAAACAAGAGGGGACGTTGGTATAGGTAGATGAGAATCCTATAGACCAAGTCATCTCAACGTGTATTCAATTGAAAATTTCTAAGTCCAAACAAGAGGGGCCGTTGGTATAGGTAGATGAGAATCCTATAGACCAAGTCATCTCAACGTGTATTCAATTGAAAATTTCTAAGTCCAAACAAGAGGGGACGTAGGTATAGGTAGATGAGAATCCTATAGACCAAGTTATCTCAACGTGTATTCAATTGAAAATTTCTAAGTCCAAACAAGAGGGGACGTTGGTATAGGTAGATAAGAATCCTATAGACCAAGTCATCTCAACGTGTATTCAATTGAAAATTTCTAAGTCCAAACAAGAGGGGACGTTGGTATAGGTAGATAAGAATCCTAATGACCAAGTCATCTCAACGTGTATTCAATTGAAAATTTCTAAGTCCAAACAAGAGGGGACGTAGGTATAGGTAGATAAGAATCCTAATGACCAAGTCATCTCAACGTGTATTCAATTGAAAATTTCTAAGTCCAAACAAGAGGGGATGTTGGTATAGGTAGATGAAAAGTCTATAGACCAAGTCATCTCAGCATGTATTCAATTGAAAATTTCTAAGTCCAAACAAGAGGGGACGTTGGTATAGGTAGATAAGATTCCTATAGACCAAGTCATCTCAACGTGTATTCAATTGAAAATTTCTAAGTCCAAACAAGAGGGGACGTTGGTATAGGTAGATGAGAATCCTATAGACCAAGTCATCTCAACGTGTATTCAATTGAAAATTTCTAAGTCCAAACAAGAGGGGACGTTGGTATAGGTAGATGAGAATCCTACAGACCAAGTCATCTCAACATGTATTCAATTGAAAATTTCTAAGTCCAAACAAGAGGGGACGTTGGTATAGGTAGATGAGAATCCTATAGACCAAGTCATCTCAACGTGTATTCAATTGAAAATTTCTAAGTCCAAACAAGAGGGGACGTTGGTATAGGTAGATGAGAATCCTACAGACCAAGTCATCTCAACATGTATTCAATTGAAAATTTCTAAGTCCAAACAAGAGGGGACGTTGGTATAGGTAGATGAGATTCCTATAGACCAAGTCATCTCAACGTGTATTCAATTGAAAATTTCTAAGTCCAAACAAGAGGGGACGTTGGTATAGGTAGATAAGATTCCTATAGACCAAGTCATCTCAACATGTATTCAATTGAAAATTTCTAAGTCCAAACAAGAGGGGACGTTGGTATAGGTAGATGAGAATCCTATAGACCAAGTCATCTCAACGTGTATTCAATTGAAAATTTCTAAGTCCAAACAAGAGGGGACGTTGGTATAGGTAGATGAGAATCCTACAGACCAAGTCATCTCAACGTGTATTCAATTGAAAATTTCTAAGTCCAAACAAGAGGGGACGAAGGTATAGGTAGATAAGAAGCCTAAAGACCAAGTTATCTCAATGTGTATTCAATTGAAAATTTCTAAGTCCAAACAAGAGGGGACGTTGGTATAGGTAGATAAGAATTCTATAGACCAAGTCATCTCAACGTGTATTCAATTTAAAATTTCTAAGTCCAAACAAGAGGGGACGTTGGTATAGGTAGATAAGAATTCTATAGACCAAGTCATCTCAATGTGTATTCAATTGAAAATTTCTAAGTCCAAACAAGAGGGGACGTTGGTATAGGTAGATAAGATTCCTATAGACCAAGTCATCTCAACGTGTATTCAATTGAAAATTTCTAAGTCCAAACAAGAGGGGACGTTGGTATAGGTAGATGAGAATCCTATAGACCAAGTCATCTCAACGTGTATTCAATTGAAAATTTCTAAGTCCAAACAAGAGGGGACGTTGGTATAGGTAGATGAGAATCCTATAGACCAAGTCATCTCAACGTGTATTCAATTGAAAATTTCTAAGTCCAAACAAGAGGGGACGTTGGTATAGGTAGATGAGAATCCTATAGACCAAGTCATCTCAACGTGTATTCAATTGAAAATTTCTAAGTCCAAACAAGAGGGGACGTTGGTATACGTAGATAAGAATCCCAAAGACCAAGTCATCTCAACGTGTATTCAATTGAAAATTTCTAAGTCCCAACAAGAGGGGACGTTGGTATAGGTAGCAAAGAATCCTGTAGACCAAGTCATCTCAACGTGTATTCAATTGAAAATTTCTAAGTCCCAACAAGAGGGGACGTTGGTATAGGTAGATAAGAACCCTATAGACCAAGTCATCTCAACGTGTATTCAATTGAAAATTTCTAAGTCCAAACAAGAGGGGACGTTGGTATAGGTAGATAAGAATCCCAAAGACCAAGTCATCTCAACGTGTATTCAATTGAAAATTTCTAAGTCCAAACAAGAGGGGACGTTGGTATAGGTAGATAAGAATCCTGTAGACCAAGGCATCTCAACGTGTATTCAATTGAAAATTTCTAAGTCCAAATAAGAGGGGACGTTGGTATAGGTAGATAAGAATCCTACAGACCAAGTCATCTAAACGTGTATTCAATTGAAAATTTCTAAGTCCAAACAAGAGGGGACGTTGGTATAGGTAGATAAGAATCCTATAGACCAAGTCATCTCAACGTGTATTAAATTGAAAATTTCTAAGTCCAAACAAGAGGGGACGTTGGTATAGGTAGATAAGAATCCTATAGACCAAGTCATCTCAACGTGTATTCAATTGAAAATTTTTAAGTCCAAACAAGAGGGGACGTTGGTATAGGTAGATAAGAATCCTGTAGACCAAGTCATCTCAACGTGTATTCAATTGAAAATTTCTAAGTCCAAACAAGAGGGGACGTTGGTATAGGTAGATAAGAATCCTACAGACCAAGTCATCTCAACGTGTATTCAATTGAAAATTTCTAAGTCCAAATAAGAGGGGACGTTGGTATAGGTAGATAAGAATCCTACAGACCAAGTCATCTAAACGTGTATTCAATTGAAAATTTCTAAGTCCAAACAAGAGGGGACGTTGGTATAGGTAGATAAGAATCCTATAGACCAAGTCATCTCAACGTGTATTCAATTGAAAATTTCTAAGTCCAAACAAGAGGGGACGTTGGTATAGGTAGATAAGAATCCTATAGACCAAGTCATCTCAACGTGTATTCAATTGAAAATTTTTAAGTGACAAACAAGAGGGGACGTTGGTATAGGTAGATAAGAATCCTGTAGACCAAGTCATCTCAACGTGTATTCAATTGAAAATTTCTAAGTCCAAACAAGAGGGGACGTTGGTATAGGTAGATAAGAATCCTACAGACCAAGTCATCTCAACGTGTATTCAATTGAAAATTTCTAAGTCCAAACAAGAGGGGACGTTGGTATAGGTAGATAAGAATCCTAAAGACCAAGTCATCTCAACGTGTATTCAATTGAAAATTTCTAAGTCCAAACAAGAGGGGACGTTGGTATAGGTAGATGAGAATCCTATAGACCAAGTCATCTCAACGTGTATTCAATTGAAAATTTCTAAGTCCAAACAAGAGGGGACGTTGGTATAGGTAGATGAGAATCCTATAGACCAAGTCATCTCAACGTGTATTCAATTGAAAATTTCTAAGTCCAAACAAGAGGGGACGTTGGTATAGGTAGATGAGAATCCTATAGACCAAGTCATCTCAACGTGTATTCAATTGAAAATTTCTAAGTCCAAACAAGAGGGGACGTTGGTATAGGTAGATAAGAATCCTAAAGACCAAGTCATCTCAACGTGTATTCAATTGAAAATTTCTAAGTCCAAACAAGAGGGGACGTTGGTATAGGTAGATGAGAATCCTAAAGACCAAGTCATCTCAACGTGTATTCAATTGAAAATTTCTAAGTCCAAACAAGAGGGGACGTTGGTATAGGTAGATAAGAATCCTAAAGACCAAGTCATCTCAACGTGTATTCAATTGAAAATTTCTAAGTCCAAACAAGAGGGGACGTTGGTATAGGTAGATGAGAATCCTAAAGACCAAGTCATCTCAGCGTGTATTCAATTGAAAATTTCTAAGTCCAAACAAGAGGGGACGTTGGTATACGTAGATAAGAATCCTATAGACCAAATCATCCCAATGCGTATTCAATTGAAAATTTCTAAGTCCAAACAAGATGGGACGTTGGTATAGGTAGATAAGAATCCTATAGACCAAGTCATCTCAACGTGTATTCAATTGAAAATTTCTAAGTCCAAACAAGAGGGGACGTTGGTATAGGTAGATAAGAATCCCAAAGACCAAGTCATCTCAACGTGTATTCAATTGAAAATTTCTAAGTCCAAACAAGAGGGGACGTTGGTATAGGTAGATAAGAATCCTAAAGACCAAGTCATCTCAACGTGTATTCAATTGAAAATTTCTAAGTCCAAGCAAGAGGGGACGTTGGTATAGGTAGATAAGAATCCTACAGACCAAGTCATCTCAACGTGTATTCAATTGAAAATTTCTAAGTCCAAACAAGAGGGGACGTTGGTATAGGTAGATAAGAATCCTATAGACCAAGTCATCTCAACGTGTATTCAATTGAAAATTTCTAAGTCCAAGCAAGAGGGGACGTTGGTATAGGTAGATGAGAATCCTATAGACCAAGTCATCTCAACGTGTATTCAATTGAAAATTTCTAAGTCCAAACAAGAGGGGACGTTGGTATAGGTAGATAAGAATCCTATAGACCAAGTCATCTCAACGTGTATTCAATTGAAAATTTCTAAGTCCAAACAAGAGGGGACGTTGGTATAGGTAGATAAGAATCCTACAGACCAAGTCATCTCAACGTGTATTCAATTGAAAATTTCTAAGTCCAAACAAGAGGGGACGTTGGTATAGGTAGATAAGAATCCTATAGACCAAGTCATCTCAACGTGTATTCAATTGAAAATTTCTAAGTCCAAACAAGAGGGGGCGTTGGTATAGGTAGATAAGAATCCTATAGACCAAGTCATCTCAACGTGTATTCAATTGAAAATTTCTAAGTCCAAACAAGAGGGGACGTTGGTATAGGTAGATGAGAATCCTATAGACCAAGTCATCTAAACGTGTATTCAATTGAAAATTTCTAAGTCCAAACAAGAGGGGACGTTGGTATAGGTAGATGAGAATCCTATAGACCAAGTCATCTCAACGTGTATTCAATTGAAAATTTCTAAGTCCAAACAAGAGGGGACGTTGGTATAGGTAGATAAGAATCCTACAGACCAAGTCATCTCAACGTGTATTCAATTGAAAATTTCTAAGTCCAAACAAGAGGGGACGTTGGTATAGGTAGATAAGAATCCTATAGACCAAGTCATCTCAACGTGTATTCAATTGAAAATTTCTAAGTCCAAACAAGAGGGGACGTTGGTATAGGTAGATAAGAATCCTACAGACCAAGTCATCTCAACGTGTATTCAATTGAAAATTTCTAAGTCCAAACAAGAGGGGACGTTGGTATAGGTAGATAAGAATCCTACAGACCAAGTCATCTCAACGTGTATTCAATTGAAAATTTCTAAGTCCAAACAAGAGGGGACGTTGGTATAGGTAGATAAGAATCCTATAGACCAAGTCATCTCAACGTGTATTCAATTGAAAATTTCTAAGTCCAAACAAGAGGGGACGTTGGTATAGGTAGATAAGAATCCTGTAGACCAAGTCATCTCAACGTGTATTCAATTGAAAATTTCTAAGTCCAAACAAGAGGGGACGTTGGTATAGGTAGATAAGAATCCTGTAGACCAAGTCATCTCAACGTGTATTCAATTGATAATTTCTAAGTCCAAACAAGAGGGGACGTTGGTATAGGTAGATAAGAATCCTATAGACCAAGTCATCTCAACGTGTATTCAATTGAAAATTTCTAAGTCCAAACAAGAGGGGACGTTGGTATAGGTAGATAAGAATCCTACAGACCAAGTCATCTCAACGTGTATTCAATTGAAAATTTCTAAGTCCAAACAAGAGGGGACGTTGGTATAGGTAGATAAGAATCCTAATGACCAAGTCATTTCAACGTATATTCAATTGAAAATTTCTAAGTCCAAACAAGAGGGGACGTTGGTATAGGTAGATGAGAATCCTATAGACCAAGTCATCTCAACGTGTGTTCGATTGAAAATTTCTAAGTCCAAACAAGAGGGGACGTTGGTATAGGTAGATAAGAATCCTAATGACCAAGTCATTTCAACGTATATTCAATTGAAAATTTCTAAGTCCAAACAAGAGGGGACGTTGGTATAGGTAGATGAGAATCCTATAGACCAAGTCATCTCAACGTGTATTCAATTGAAAATTTCTAAGTCCAAACAAGAGGGGACGTTGGTATAGGTAGATAAGAATCCTAATGACCAAGTCATTTCAACGTATATTCAATTGAAAATTTCTAAGTCCAAACAAGAGGGGACGTTGGTATAGGTAGATGAGAATCCTATAGACCAAGTCATCTCAACGTGTATTCAATTGAAAATTTCTAAGGCCAAACAAGAGGGGACGTTGGTATAGGTAGATGAGAATCCTATAGACCAAGTCATCTCAACGTGTATTCAATTGAAAATTTCTAAGTCCAAACAAGAGGGGATGTAGGTATAGGTACATGAGAATCCTATAAACCAAGGCATCCCAGCCTGTATTCAATTGAAAATTTCTAAGTCCAGACAGGGGGGACGTTGGTATAGGTAGAAGAGGAGCTACTAGACCAACACCTGTCCACGAGTATTCAATTGAAATTTCTAAGTTCAAAACAGTGTAAGTTAGTGTCTGGAAGTGCCCGATCGACGCTTACTGCCATGTTGGGTGCATGTAGGCGTAGCAAAAGGCCTTCTAATCTGCTAGGCACATCGGGACTTAGTTTTTTTTCTGTCCTTTCTCTGCACCGTGTAGGTTGGCGTCTGGATGTGCCTCATCGACGCCTACTGTTACCTGGGATAGCAAGACGGGGAATAGGGATAAAGAATAAGAAAAGGGATATAGACAGATCTAGATAAATACAGAGGTATAAAGAGAGACAGGCAAGGGAGATACATTTCATGATTCAACTTATATGCTAATAAGAAATAGTTGGTATATCAGGAACACAAGCATTGTTTTTACTGGTTAATTTTACATCAGAATACACTTGTAGATTTTATGTAGTTTTTTTCTATAGGGAACATGCAAATAGCACACATAACATCTAGACATATAAATATATACATAAAACAATTATAGTTATGAGATATATCTGAACTAATCCAAAAAGACAATAATGATGAATATCATCACTTACCTTGGAAAATTATCCAGGCTGTATGCCTACTCACATTCCATCAAACACCAGGAAATCATGAGCCATTGCTTGGTTGATTTTTTTTATTTTTATTTTTTTCATACACATTTGTAATTGTGTTTTGCTTTATCAAGTATTTTTGTAGTTAATCTGTGGTGTTGGGAGAGGTGTTAACATGAATCAATTTTGCTTAACATTTTTTATTATGTATATTTTTTTCAGTTTACAGAGTCATTGCAGTACCAAGTCTGACACTGTAATTGCTTGAAAAGTATTGCATTGGGAAGGATTCTTTTTTCTTTCTTTTTTTTTTTTTTTTTTTGAGGTGTGCAGGAATTTCAGTAGGGGAAGTTTCTACTGATTTCAGATTCCAAGACAGCAAAGTTGTATTTTATTGTTTGTGCATTCTTTTATCAAGTTTTTACAGATGTTTTTGTGTTATGAAAGTGAAAATGAATGAGTTGCAAAGACATTTACATTTTTGCATTCTTTTTTTAATTCTTCACCTTGTGTGTTTTAATGTCCCAAGAGTGAACCAAGACGGATGAGTCTTATTCAGCAGAGTGGAAAAAAACAGGTTACCTTTGGTTGTCCTCAATGGATTTGTCCATAGTATAATGTGTCCAAGTTATTGCCCTAATAAAGTGAGAACCATACCCCAAAACTAATGCAGAACTCTACTTACGTATTGCACAGCTACAAGAGTTAACTTGTCTAGGATAAGTGCCATATAAGTTTGCACAAGTCACTATATAGCTCTATTTATTAACTCATATGAACTTAAATTGCTGAACATGTCTCAAAAATTTTCTACAGAGCTCTACTTAGAAATGAGCACTCTCAAAGACAATTTATCTAACATAATTTTGAAATATGTTTTATAAAGTTACCATAGAGCTCTCAAATATATTAGGCACTCAAATAAGAAACTTGTTTTAAATACTTGTCATATATATATATATATATATATATATATATATATATATATATATTAAACACTTACAGTATATCTATACTTACATATTGACATTTAGGTTTTCAAAACATACTGCAGAGCTCTTCATGTTTTCTGAATTTTATTCTTTCGTCTACTAATGTATTGAGCACTCTTAAGTATATTCGTGTAGCTGAATTGCCATACGTTTTTTGAAAGTCTATATTTAGCTCTACTAATATATTGAACTCTGTCAAAATAAATTTATGCAGTTGAAATGCCATATCTGTTTCTCAAATGTTTTATTTAGCTCTACTAATATATTGAGCACTCTGGAAGTAGATTTGTCTAAAATAATTGCCAAAATGTTTCCAACTCTTACTACAAAGCTCTATAAATGCATTGAGCACTCTTAAAGTAAAATCGTCTTGTATAATTAAACAAAGCAATTTTTAAATTTACTACACAGCTATATAAAACTATGGAGCACATGCAAGAATCATTGGTAAATATATAAATCACATAATTATTAGAAGTTATTTTTTTAATTGAAATACATATATATATATATATATATAATCTCTCTCTCTCTCTATATATATATATATTCAAGGGAGACAATTTGTATATAGATCACATAATTATTAGAAGTTTTTTTTTATTGAAATAAATAAATATACATATATATATATATATTCAAGGAAGACAATTTGATATAGATCATATAATAATTAGAAGTTATTTTTATTAATTGAAGTAAATATATATATATATATATATATATATATATATATATATATATATATTTATTTCAATTCAATCAATGAGACATAGAGCAATAAAGTCATGTTATTTAGATTTTTACTTAATAATAACACTTTAAAATAGTGCTCGAAACTAGACAGAGCTGATATTATAAAACGTTTATTTTATTACAGGATAAGTAAACATTAAGATTTAACCAGAGTTATATAAGAGTGCTCAATAAGACATAGAGCAATAAAGACATTTTATTTAGATTTTTATTTAATAATTACACTTTAAATAGTGCTAAAAAAAGGGAGACAATTTGTATATAGATCATATAATTATCAGAAGTTATTTTTTTATTGAAATAAGTAAATATATGTGTGTATATATATATATATATATATATATATATTACAGGAGGACAATTTGTAATTTTTATTAGACCTTATTTTTTTTATTGAAATAAATATATATATATATATATATATATATATATATATATATATATTCAAGGGAGACAATTTTAATATAGATCACATAATTATTAGAAGTTATTTTTTTTAAATATATATATATATATATATATATATAAATATATATATTTTATATATATATAATCTATATATGTTCAAGGGAGACAATTGTTATATAGATGACATAATTATTAGAAGTTATTCTTTTTATTGAAATATATATATATATGACATTTTAGATTTTTCATTGAGAATCATAACATTTAGACTAAAATTATTAAAATTTATATTACATTATGTCATATTCACACAAGAATACCAAAAAAATTGTGGTTATCTAAATTGACGTATACATTTTTTTTAACTTATTACCTTGCTCTACTGATGTATTGAGCACTCTACATATAAGTCCTGTCATTTGAATTTCTGTGTATATATTTTAAATATTTACAGTTAGCTCTAAGTCTTACCATCAAATTGCCATACATATTTCCAAAAATTTAACAACTATCTCTACTAATTCATTAATCATTGTATAAATTTATTTTTCTGTCTCTCATTATTTATCTATCTATCTATCTATAGAATTGAATATGTCTGTCTGTGTGTACATTTCTGTCAATTTTAGTCTACATATTCCAAATTTTGATAAAAAGGGTACTGAGATTTTGGAAAATCTATGTGATTGGTACTTGGACAGAAATTTGGCGATTGAGGGGTCAAACCTCAATGATTCGGCCTTTGAGAACCCTACAAATCTCCTCCGACAATTATGGGTCTAAACACTTGAAATTTTACATATAGTTTCCTTGGACATGGATCTAACTTAATATCTCATTTGGAGCCCAAAACAATAAATTTTAAGGGTTCATAATAGGGGTCAAGTTTTAAAAAATTAACCGTTTCTCTGCTTTCTTTTTTGGTTGGGGAGGGGGGCAGCATACACCGCTAAACACTGGGGCTACGCCAGTAACCCATGCTAGTATAATATATATATATATATATATATATATATATATATAAATGTATTTATTTCAATTTAAAAAAATAATTCTAATAATTATCTGATCTATATACAAATTGTCTCCCTTGAATATATATATATATTTATTTATTTCAATTAAAAAAAATAACTTCTAATAATTATGTGATCTTTATACAAATTGTCTCCCTTGAATATATATATATATATATTCAAGGAAGACTATGTGAATATAGATAACAATTATTAGAAGTTATTTTTTTAATTGAAATAAATAAATAAATATATATATATATATATATATATTTGAATTAAAAAATAACTTCAAATAATTATATGATATATATATACAAATTGTCTCCCTTGAATATATATATATATTTCAATTAAAAAAATAACTTCTAATTATTATGTGATCTATATACCAATGGTCTCCCTTGAATATGTATATATATATATATATATATATTCAAGGGAGACAATTTGTATATAGATTACATAATTATTAGAATTTATTTTTTTTATGCTTAATTGAACTTTAATGCTTAGTTTTTCCATCAATTGTTTGACTTGGGTAATTTTTTTAATGTATATTTGGAAAAAATCTATGCGCTAGTTGAGATAAGAAATAAAGACAATTCTTACCTGTTACTTCCCAGGTGTTATCTCCACTTTTTCTCTTTTCTGCTTCTTGCTGAAACTCATGGCAATTTCATGTTTGTTTGTGTTCTTTGTTACATATATATAATTTTTACTGTGATGATTTTTTTCTTTTAATTGTTAACAATTTTTTTTTGATTTATATAATAAAGAGAGACAACATAACTAATGGATTTTTTTTAAAATGATATATTTAACTTTCTGGCTATGATCAAACACCCATGTACTACTTGTTTATTTTTTTGTAGTTGCTTAAGTTAGCTGATGAGAAGAAATACAAGCAGAACTGCATTCATTTAAATGAAGCTAATAGTTTAGAATTTGATTGTACCCAGATGTGCATGTACACAAAGAAAGAAACACTTACTTGAGGACTTCTGTAACTACAGGAAACATGTGGCAGCTAGGATAGCTGATGCTGCTGGATTCAGTTGTTTTTTCCAATCCACATAATTCTCACAATAGCTGATAGTAGAATTCCATCATGATCAAGAGGAGTACCTGAAATTACAAAGATATACACACAGAAGGAAAGAAAAAGAATACTTACTCTACTTCTATGACAATGATTGCTGCCAACACTTCGAGATGCTAATGTTGGAAGAAACAGATAGACATACATCATACACAGTTTGATTGTACCCAGATGTGCTTGAACGCAAAGAAAGAAATACTTGATTCAAACTGCACAAGACATGTGGCAGACAGGAACGGTGATGCTGCTAGGTTTCGTTGCTTGTTCCAATCTATAAAAAAGAGGTGATATTTATAGTGTTGATAATCTACTGCTGTGTGAAAGCTGGAACAATGGAAACAGTTAAATTAAATTTTCAAATCACAAAGACTGAAATCGAAATAGAAAGAAGAAAGGGTGATACTATACTCATCTTCCTGTCGGAGCAGACTACTTGCTAGTGACTGTTCGTTCGCCATTAAACTGGAAAATAAAAGAAAAAAAAACGAAAAAAAAAACAGGTTCCGCTGGGGAAAGCTCTTGTCTGGGCAGCGAGGTGATGAACTCCCGAAAGGAGGGGCACTATATAAAAACAAGCTTTGCTGCCAACATCTCCTAAAAAGCGGTTTCTACTCAGAATAACAGGCGGAGCAGAAAACAGAGGTGTTCTCTCTACCCAACAGGATTCGTAAAGATACCACTAGTTTGTGTTCATAAGACGGCGATGATCGCTCACAAAACTGGCATTCCTACTATCATATCGGAGGACCGTCATATATAATTGCACTACCATTTCGTATTGGAGGACGGTCATATATAATTGCACTACCATACCGTTTCGGAGTTCGTAGACAGTAGGAATAATAAAAGCGGCCTTAAAGCGGCTTGTGAGCACACAATCTAGTCGAACTCTAGTCGTCCTTAGTCGAGTCGAGGCAAGCATGCATTACATAGTAACACGAGCACGTGTCGCCTGCTTAGAGGGTAGCCCCCTTCGGGAGATTCGAAAGCGCACCTCACAGCGGAAGAGCTTCGGAACCAATCGGACCGTACCCAGACTTGCAGCTATTTGTTAACTTGGAAGTGGAGTCAACACCCCGACACTGAGAAAAGAGCTTTCCAAAAGCTCAAAACCAGGTGCATGCAAAATCGGGGAAACTGGGAGCAGGCTCGGGAGAACACAGGGCCTTGGAGGGAGGCCCATTTTTCTCTTTCGTTCGGTTTACATCTTTCGGGTATTGTTCTCCTTTCAGCCTGCCCCCTTCACGCCTTTTTGCTCGCCACATGCAAGCGTATAAAAAGACGACCAGATGACGGACGCAACAAACTAATGCCGACATTTTCTGGATTTTTTTTTTTTTTTGCCAGAGCCCATTTAGCCGTGTAGCTGTTAAACTACAACGTTACACCCCCCTACCACGGTGAGGATAGGGTTGGACTTTAGGGGGGAAAATACACATCCAGTATTTTATCCAAAATAAGAACGGTTTATAAACTGCACAATTGTCACGGTTATTCTACAGTTTATGGACCGCCCTTAAATAATATTATATATATACTTTCATCTAACAAATTAAATTAAAAGACGTTAATTTAGATTTAAATTAAAAATATTTTATCCAACAACAGTACGGTTTATAAACTGCACAATTGTCACGGTAATTATACAGTTTATCGACCGCCCTTAAATAATATTATATATATACTTTCATCTAACAGATTAAATTAAAAGACGTTAATTTAGATTTAAATTAAAAATATTTTATCCAACAACAGCACGGTTTATAAACTGCACAATTGTCACGGTAATTCTACAGTTTATCGACCGCCCTTAAATAATATTATATATATACTTTCATCTAACAAATTAAATTAAAGACGTTAATTTAGATTTAAATTAAAAATATTTTATCCAACAACAGCACGGTTTATAAACTGCACAATTGTCACGGTAATTCTAAAGTTTATCGACCGGCCTTAAATAATATTATATATATACTTTCATCTAACAAATTAAATTAAAAGACGTTAATTTAGATTTAAATTAAAAATATTTTATCCAACAACAGCACGGTTTATAAACTGCACAATTCTCACGGTAATTCTAAAGTTTATCGACCGGCCTTAAATAATATTATATATATACTTTCATCTAACAGATTAAATTAAAAGACGTTAATTTAGATTTATATTAAAAATATTTTATCCAACAACAGCACGGTTTATAAACTGCACAATTGTCACGGTAATTCTAAAGTTTATCGACCGGCCTTAAATAATATTATATATATACTTTCATCTAACAAATTAAATTAAAAGACGTTAATTTAGATTTAAATTAAAAATATTTTATCCAAGAACAGCACGGTCTATAAACTGCACAATTGTCACGGTAATATTTATTGGCTGGGTTTCTAACAGTATTTTGTATAATAAAATATAAAATTAAATATAAAAAGACGTTAAACGTGAAAATCGTGTAAACTACACAAGTGTCGAAATTTGAAAAGAAATTCGACTAGTTTATGAACTGTGCGCTTAGTAACAACGTTCATTTGAACACTCGTGCAGTTTACACACCTTAAATAAATGCGTCGTCTACTTTGAAATGAGGAAAATATAAATACCTTAAATTTGTTTGACATCAGAGAAATAGGCAAAAATAAAGCAGCGGCAGGGCGGCGGTTATCTTTTCAGACGACGGGGGTGGTAAGTGGCGGCCAGTCGTGCTACTTCGGTGATATGTATCAGGCTTTTAACTGGAGAGCGACGACTACATTTATCAAGCTCGCAGCGCGGCGTTTTCGTCTCCTGTGTTCTTCTTCTTCTTCTTCTTTTTTTTTTGTAGGTCGGGTGGAAGAATGTCCGTGCGTTCACTGACACAGCTGGGCGAATCTCTTTTCTTCTGTTCGTCTTCTTTCTGGTCCCCTCCTTTTATAATCGTAAACCGGCTCCCAGCGGCTGTCATATTTTAGGCCTTTATTTTCGGCGGGGAGCTCTGCCATTGGTTCATAATTCTTTTTATGGTTTCTTATTTTTCTTTTTCCAAACGGAAGCGATGCGTGGAGCCATGTGCAAACGAAGATTTTTTTTATTTTGTCTCTATGCTGGAGACGTTAGCATCCGGTTGGCATGTTCCCACAAGTTTGAAGAGTGAATGTAGACGTGTGTGCGTCTGTGTATGTGTGTGTTAATGCAAGTGTGTGTGTATGTGGGTGTGTGCGTCGTTGGTGGACGAGAGCGTAGACACATTCTCTGTCTCTTTCGGTCTCTCCCCCCTTTTCCCTCTCTGTCTGTCTATATAAAAGGACACGGAGAAGCGCGCGTGCGCGAGAGCGAGCGAGCGAGAGAGAGAGAGAGAGAGATATATAGAGAGAGAGAAAGAGAGAGAGAGAGAGAGAAGCCGAAACTTTGAAAAGTTATAAAAAAATTAAAAAATAATTATATATATATATATATATATATATATATATATATATATATATATATATATATATATCATAAGCAGAAATTTATTTTTTATTTTACAAGCTGCCCCAGCGTAGTATTATCTCCAATCTCTCCATGTTAAGAACGGCTTTCTTGGAAGTGTTTTTTTTTTTCAGAAAGCCGTTTTTATCATGGAGAGATTGGAGATAATACTACGCTGGGGCAGCTTGTAAAATAAAAAATATCAAAGAAAACTTCTTCGATATTTTTGGGTAAAATTTGCAAGTTAAATTCAATTTTATCCTATCTTATTAAATTATTGGCTGAAAGTACAGAATAGTTAACATGCTGAAAGTACAGAATAGTTAACATGCCCCTCTCTACATTAAGAATGGCTTTCTTAACTTTTAAGGTAATGATTTCTTAAAAAATTACAATTTAATAACGAAAAAAAAAGTTTGTTTTTACGACCTACCCCAGCGTAGCATAAACACCCCAACCGAAAAGTCTTAGTAAAGAGAGAGGCAGGTAGGTATTTATTTTTTATTTATCTTATTTTTATTTAACATTTGATGTTTTTTTTATTAAATTGTTAGGTTAAAGTACGGAATAGTTACAAAACGCCCTCCTCTCCCCATTTTAAGAACGACTTCCGGAATACCCCCTCCAATCTCTCCATGTTAAGAACGGCTTTCTTGGGAGTGTTTTTTTTTTTTTTTCAGAAAGCCGTTTTTATCATGGAGAGATTGGAGATAATACTACGCTGGGGCAGCTTGTAAAATAAAAAATATCAAAGAAAACTTCTTCGATATTTGTTAAATTCAATTTTATCCTATCTTTTGCTTATTAAATTATTGGCTGAAAGTACAGAATAGTTAACATGCCCCTCTCTACATTAAGAATGGCTTTCTTAACTTTTAAGGTAATGATTTCTTCAAAAATTACAATTTAATAACGAAAAAAAAACCGGTTATTTTTACGACCTACCCCAGACCCCAACCCGAAAAGTCTTAGTAAAGAGAGAGGCAGGTAGAGGGGTGGGTGAAGGGCAGGAGAATTGGCACGTGTCAAACGAAGTTGAAATAAATCCATTTCGTTAACAAACTTTCAAATTCGATTGACACTTATGACACCCACCCCTGCCACCTCATGACAGCTTTTAACGGAAAGTTGATTTGTGTTGGTGTTGGTGTGTTTGAGTATTTGTGTGTACGTGTGTGTTCGTGTATGTGTGTGTTTATGCGAGTGTGTGTGTGTGTGTGTTTATCCAAGTGCGTATGTATGTGTGTGTTTTCTGTATGTGTGTTTTTATGCGAGTGTGTTAGAGTGTGTGCTTCTGTCTCTGTTTATGCTCCTGCCCCTCTTTGATGTGGAAGTACATATTCTCTCTCTCTCTCTCTCTCTCACTCTCTCTCTCTCTCTCTCTCTCTCTCTCCATACTTAGTGGCAGGGGCACGGAGAAGCTAAAGAGAGAGAGAGAGAGAGAGAGAGAGAGAGAGAGAGAGAGAGAGAGAGAGAGAGAGGGGGAGGTTTAGTCATCTTACATAAACCATTCTCGGCTGGATTTAAATTTACAAAATATACGCTGAAACGGAAAATTAAGTTCGTGTTTTTATATAGATTTGAAATTAAGTTCGTGTTTTTATATAGATTTGAAATTTAAGAAACAGTAATTTACTATTAATAAAAAATAATCCTAATAATTTTTTTTTTCTATATATATATTTCGATTGATTTATGAGTCGACACTCACGGGTTAAATCAAGTCTAGGATGCGAGTTAATGCGACGAATAAATCGACAGTTGATGTTGAATTTTATGAGAAAATCACGATCATGTCATAGTCAATTCGAAAGCGATTTTGAAGCCTTTAAACTGTCATTAATTTATTTCTGGCTTGATGGGCCATCTATTTTACTTTACATTTCAAAATACACGCATTAATATCTCGAAAACGATTTGTCTGTCTGTGCTAATTTTCCTTGCGATATTCGTTTTCAGCATACCTGAACAAACTGAACGGTTCGAGTTTTCCGGGTACGATTTTTCCAGAGACGAGTTTTCCCGGGACAAGTTTTCCGGGCACTGGTATAAGTGCTATGGGTTCATGAGAGCACATCCCATTAAAGTACTTGTAAACAGGGATGCAACACTAAGGCGATGGGACAGACGTTGGAGATTGACCTATAGCACGCACGGGGCCTATTAGATTAGATACTCTTTTTTTTGTTGTTGTTGTGCTCGACGATAAAAACCGACTTCTTCATTTGTGTTTGCTTCTCATTTTCGCTTTTTCTCTGAAAAGTGTTTCGCTAATGTGAAAAAGAAAACATGTTCGAACGTTTGCTGACATTTATTGGATGTGTTCCTACCAGTATTTTGCTTAATTTTCGAGTTTGGAGCGATTATCGAGTCTCACAAGATGTCTGTAAAATGTCAGACACTTCTTTATTGTTCTAACTTAAAACCGTGCGCTACTTTTGTTTGTGTTAAATAAACGTTTTAAAATAAGTTAAAACAACAAAAATGTGATCTAGGTAGGTAGAAGAGTAACTTATCTTGCCTTTGGTAACATTCATTTTCTTATAATATTATTTGTTCACTACTTTTTCGTTTTGTTCTCTTGAATGCGAAATATTCGCCGTGGAATTTCCACGGGTCACGATTATTTCGTTTTATTAATCTTAAGTTTCATAGAATAAAAAGTTCAGACACAACTTTGTCGAGCGATTTATAATCGATTTCATTTAACTTCTGTTTGACCCCGGCACGTACGATCCTTTCTCTCCTTCCCCCACTCTCTCTCTCTTCTTTAGCTTGGTGACAAGCGATATGCTTATGTGTGCGTGCGTGTGTGTGTGTGTGTGTGTGTGTGTATGTGTGTACATGCGTGCGTATGTGTGTTGTCGTATTCACCAAAATTAAAAAAAATAAAAACTTTTTTCCCCGACCGACCGGATTAGGGTTGTGAGGTGTGGTTAGAGTTCATGAAAATAAATGTTAGCAATAAAAACTTTTTAAAACCAAGTTAGAAAAAAGAACACAATTTGCTTCCCCCACCAAATTATCATATTATTGGAGCGTCTAAATTAAGATTCTTCTTTTTTTTTTTTAGGCGATGTAATAAACCATATTTTAGAGTAGGGTGCCTCCTGTCTTTACTTTGGTTTGTATATTTTTCATGTAGCAAAAATGCTTCCGGGAGATCTTTTTAGGATTCTAAAGGTTTGCCTTTTTTTACACTTTTTATTATCTTCGAAAAATGTACACAAATGTAAACAAGCAGTTTACGATTTGAAAGGCATCGTTAAAATGATATTTTTCGCTAGTTCTTTCAACTTTATATTTTTATTTCATCGTCTTCAAGTCCAATGTAAATAAGTTCTTGATGAGCCGTTCCTCTTAAATAATCCAATTTACCAAATGTACACTTCTAACGATTACTATGATATTGTCCATTGACTACTGTACACACTTTAACCCTTATCCTCGAGTGGCCTCTGGGACTTGATAAGTAGTGATTCCTTTATATAAAAAAAAAAAATTTCACTACTTTGATGGTGAATCTATAGTCAGTCTGTGCTGATTTTCCTTGCAATATTCGTTTTCAGCATACCTGAACACACTGAGGGTTGGCCCCTTTCATATGCCGCCTGTTTAAACATGGTCGCCAGTGATTTACATTTCAAAATACACGCATTAATAAAACTAGCTCCAAAACTAGTAGTCTGTCTGTCTGTGCTAATTTTCCTTGCGATATTCGTTTTCAGCATACCTGAAAAACTGATGGTTGCCCCCGTTCATATATCACCTGTTCAAACATGGTCGCCAAGGATTTGCATTTCAAAATACACGCATTAATAAAACTAGCTCCCAAAATAAACTCTGTCTGTGTGTGCTAATTTTCCTTGCGATATTCGTTTTCAGCATACCTGAACAAACTGAGGGTTTGCCCCTTTCATAGGCCGCCTGTTCAAACATGGTCGCCAGTGATTTACATTTCAAAATATACGCATTAGTATCTCGAAATATACGTATTAGTATCTCGAAAACTATTTGTCTGTGCCTTGCGATAGTCGTTTTCAGCATACCCGAACGATTTTAAAATGGACAGTCCGAATGTTAACGAACCACACACACACAAAAAGACACACACACACACGTAAACTCAGTGAAAGTGTCTACTGTCGATAAGGTAGTTGTAAATTAGATTACTGGCTCTTATGAGTTTTAGTCTAACCATCCTTTACAACTGTGATACAGTAGAACAGTCCGTCTCTGGACAATTAGCAGTGTATCGCATAACTCAATGACAGTGTCGAATGTTGACTAGCTAGTTGTAAGTTAGGTTACTGGCTCTGATGAGTTACACTCTAACAACCCTTAATAACTGTGATATAGCGGAACAGTCCGTTTTTGGACAAGTGGCGGTGATCGCATAACTCATTGAAAGTGCCGAATGTCTATTAGCTAGTTGAAACTTAGATTACTGGCTTTAATGAGTTTCAGTCTAACCACACTTAATAACTTTGATACAGCGGAAGAGTCCGTCTGTTTCGCATAACTCATTGACAGTGTCGCGTGTCGATTAGCTAGTTGTAACTTCGTAGCCGAATGCCCCTTTAAGAAGAGACTTGAAGATAATAATTATTGTTATTTGTATTGTTATTCTTATCGTCCAGCCATGATGCACGTGCAGAAATCCATTTCCAACTCAACTGTGTTAAAAAAAAACTTACTTCGAGACAAGAACGCCGACACTCGACTTCGAGACGAGTTTTCCCGGGACAAGTTTTCCGGGCACTGGTATAAGTGCTATGGATTCATCAGAGCACATCTCATTAAAGTACTTGTAAACAGGGATGCAACACTGAGGCGATGGGACAGACTTTGGAGATTGGCCTATAGCACGGGGCCTATTAGATTAGATACTCTTTTTGTTTTTGTTTTTGTGCTCAACGATAAAAACCGACTTCTTCATTTGTGTTTGCTTCTCATTTTAACTTTTGCTCTAATAAGAGTTTCGCTAATGTGAAAAAGAAAACATGTTCGAACGTTTGCTGACATTTATTGGATGTGTTGCTACCAGTATTTTGCTTAATTTTCGAGTTTGGAACGATTGTCGAGTCACACAAGATGACTGTAAAATATCAGACACTTCTTTATTGTTCTAACTTAAAACTGTGCGCTACTTTTGTTTGTGTTAAATAAACGTTTTAAAATAAGTTAAAACAACATTTTCTTATATATTTATTTGTTTACTACTTTTTCGTTTTGTTCTTATTGAATGCGAAATATTCGCCGTGGAATTTCCACGGGTCACGGTTATTTCGTTTTATTAATCTTAAGTTTCATAGAATAAAAAGTTCAGACACAACTTTGTCGAGCCATTTTTAATCGATTTCATTTAACTTACGTTTGACCCCGGCACGTGCAGTGCAGAGAACACGACCCTTTCTCTCCTTCCCCCACTTTCTCTCTTCTTTAGCTTGGTGACAAGCGAATGCTTATGTGTGCGTGC
>NC_136527.1:112560150-112637650 GCF_053919585.1 Euprymna scolopes | reverse complement strand
ATCCAAAAATTACGAAAATCGATACGGTAGAAAATTATTTATTAAAGAAAATAAAATAGAATTTGATGAAAATGATCGTAAGACATAGGAGAGTTCAAATAGGAGGTAATTTTCCATTTCTATTTAAACAAGATGGCGGCAATTTTTCACATGCTAAAACGATTAAAGTTGTTTTTTTTATAATTCAGTAATATTCAGGAACTTAACATTCTAATTAATTAAAATTGACAAAAAAAAAATCAATAGAAACCATTGTTTTTATCTGAAAACTATTTATCGACTAAAAAATTTTGTTCTGATAGTGTAGAAGTGCCAAAATATGCTTATGCAGTTATTTTTTTTTTAATCTTTAAATTTGTCTGACTTCATTTTCGCCGAATGGCTTTGTAAACAAGGGAGTGCCAATCTTAACAAAAGCCCTATTGCCAAACCAAAAAGGAGGAGATAATATCTAGGAGGATGGTCTCGTGACAAGAAAACGGACGCTACTCTATCAACCCCTCATCCGGAACAATACAACCTGATAGTTTTTATCCTACAAGTGTTATTTTAGTATTCGCTGTAGCCATGGGAGTGATACACGGGCAATTACTGATGGTCATTTTAAAAATGGAGAAGTATAATAAACGTGATGGTGAAAAGAAAATAAATGTTGTTGTTTTTTTGCCATTCATCAGGGGAAAACAGAAGATTTTTATTTCTATGGGGTGCGGGTCAACTTGCTTTTAGTGCCTATTTTCCAAAAAAATGTACAGACATCTTTAATTAGTAAAATTAACACAAACAATTGTAAAAAAAAAATGTAGTCAAGTGTGTGTCTGTGTCAATCGGCCAGGTTTTATTTCTTCCAGCCAGGTATGGATTTGTGTCAATCAGCCAGGTTTTATTTCTTCCGGCCAGGTGTGTGTCTGTGTCTATCAGTTGGGTTTTATTTGATCTTGTCAAGTGTCAGGCCCAGTACTCAAAACCTGATATTGAACAAATGTCAGAGAAATTATCTTTCTATACGAATGCTCAAAGACATGACTTGATTTCTTACGCTAAAGTAAATAATAAACATTTTGTCCATTTTATTGGGGGGGGGGGGGTAATAATATTCTACAGATGATGTGTAAGTAATTTCTGGCTTGAATTAAATTTTAAGGACAAAAGCCAAGTATTTATGGTTCTTCTGTCTTTCAAGGGAACCATTAATATTCTCTGGCGGCCCTGTCATATCAAAGACCCTGAACATTTTTACATACCAAACAGATAACATTGGCATAAACCGTAGGAAATGATGTAAAATTCATTTCCAGCTCCCTGTTTCCCTAACAGTACCAACATACAGAATTTAAATGTAATGTGAACAAACATCTTGCTTCTAAACCCCTATAAATCTGGCCCCTACCACAGTAGTCCCTTATGCTTCAGTGGCAATGTGTCTTGTTTAGAGTAAATAAAAGTTAAAAAATGAAAAAGAAAATGATGTTGAAAGTCAGCAATCCCCTGACAGGCTTATCTTCATTCTCATTTGCGATTTGACATAACCTTTTCGAGCATTCTGATGGGCATTTCAAACAGGAGCGACACAATGAACGCGACGCCATAGGAGATCGTAAGATGACCAATGAAAGCATAGATCTGGAATAAAAAGGAGAAAAAAATAAAAGTGATTTTAAGGATTTAAAGTTTTGGTAATTTATTCTGGTTAGGCAAAAATCAAATATCGAAAAAAGAATAATTAAAACAGAGATGACCAACGAAAGCGTAGATGTGGAATAAAAACAAAAAAATTAAAAGTGATTTTTAACATACTAAGGATTTAATGTTTTGGTAAATCATTCTGGCTAGGCAGAATCAAATATCCAAGACTTTGGAATTCCATTCCATGTCCCTGCTTCCCCAACTGTACTGGCGTGCAGAAGTTCGAGTGCAACGTGAACCGACATCTTGCTGCCCAAATCCCTACATAGTACCCCAGTAGTTGTTGCCCCTGATAGTAGCCCCCTACATCAAAGTGGCAATGTGCCTTGTTTGGGTTGAAAATGTAATTAAAAAAAAATATGATAAAGATGTATAAAAAGTGAAAACTTACAGTCGTTGCATTTGATAGGTAGAGTGGGGTCATGCTCATCCTCATACCAACCATGATGATAATGGGATGGAGGAGATAAGCACAATACGTTAAACGGTTCATTATGATCCAGAACTTCCAGGAAAGGATGTGGCTGATCATTCCTTAAAAGAAAAAAAAAAAAGATTTGTGTTAAAGCTGCATTTGAATAAAAACTGGCTAGGCAGAATCAAATATCGATTGCATAAGTCCCCCGATACAAATAAATAAAAAGAAATACACTACCAAATAATGTAAAATAAACTTACGTTAAAAGAAAAGAAATTACTTTTTTAGTGTGCGCAAAGGTGGCTGTCTGCATGAAAGAAGGAAGGGAGGAAAAAGGTGAAGACTTGAGAGCGTGAAAGAAAGAGTCCTACTACGTGTTGTGCTGAAGTAAGAGAAAGAGAGAGTCAAATAATGTTCCTTGGCGTGCAAAAAAATCTGTCATCTCAGCTACTGAATTCACTCGGCGAGCGTTCGCCTTGTGACTTGTCTTTCTGCTGGTGTCTGTTGTCTCTCTCTGACCAGAGAAGTTCTTGCTGTTTTATATTTTTTTAGAGGCTCCCAGAAGCTTGCAAGAATAAGTTTTTTAAATCGAGCCCTGATTGGTCAAAAAATCATATTTTTTATGAAGAAACATGCTTTCAACTACGGCCATTTCTCAAACATTCCGGCTTTTTGACCCAAGAGGTGTGGGTGGATGCTGTAATGCCCACGCAAATGAATTTATAAATTTCAATTTGTGCGTGTGCCTTAGAAAAATAAAAAAAAAGAATAGCACCAAAGGCAATGACAATGAATAAAAGCTGGCTAGGCAAAATCAAATATCAGTTTGTGAGATTCATAGCTAGAAAGGAACAAGGATTTGTATTAAACTTAAATATCTTAGGATAAGAAACAATTGAGGAATAAGTATTGTTTTAAAGAAACTGAATGAGGTACTATTTTTAACTTTAGAGAACATTGTGCAACAACAATGAATACAAACTGGCTAAGCAGAATAAAATATCGATTTCAATACTCATTGCTAGTTGAATTTTACTTTGATTTAAATAGTGATACCTAGAAGCGAACAAGGGTTTGTATTAACCTTAGAAGTCTTAAGATAACACATTTGAGGAATAAGTATTTTTTTGAAAGAAACTGAAGGAAGCAGTTTTTGATGCAAAAAACAGTGGGCAACAACAATGAATAAAAACTGGCTAACCAGAATCAAATATCAATCTGTGAGATTTATTTGTTTCTTGGTCATTACTTACCTCCATTGCCTGATGCACAGATGATTATGACCCAGCTTACTGCCATCGCCCAGAGTGGGTGGGATACTACTTCATAGGCTGTATACTGGCTATTTAACCAGGTGAGTGGGTTTTCCTTATTCATTGTGTATTTGATGTATGACAGAAAAAGGCAAGTGCTGACCGCAAAAGTCCATCCACACAATTGGAGGCACTGGAAAAAAATTAAGAAAGAAAATCATTACATATATATATATATATATACATATATACTTAGGGAATAAGAACAAGAGTCTAAAGAGCAGAGTATATTTTAATGTATTAGTAAATTCATTAATACAATCAAAATAAAAAGAAAGAAAACAGTGCTCGTTGTAATGTAGATATATAATAAGCTCGATAGGCATATATATTCTAGAGCTATTTTGATATTGAGTAAGATGATTGATAATTTATAATTAAAATTAAAAGTATCCAATGACGATGGGATTTACATTTTTGGATTTTACCGTCATTGGATACTTTACCTTTCACCAGACTATCCATTCACATGAAATCACCGTTTTCTTCACCATATTCCTTCTGCTTTACTTATCAAGTAAGATCTTTGACTTACTTGCAGTTTCATCAAATACTTTTGTATGCAAAATCAGATCCCGCATTTTGTTAATTCCTACCCTCTGATAGGAAGGAAAGTATTTCTTCGAAATTTCACGGATTAAGGACTATCCACTTATTATTTCCTTTTCAGATTAAATATGTTTTTAACTCTTTTTAAAAGTGTTTTTTAACATGTTTAATTAACTATTTGCTCTTATTATAAGCTCTATCTCCTATTTGGTTTTATCGAGCTTTTACATCTGGTTGAGATAATTTTATAAATATTAATTCTTTAATATTTATAATATACTTTAATTTTACCATCTTGGATCATTTTGGTAAATTTAATTGTAATTTTTATTTTATATATATATATATATATATACATTAGATAGATCCTATGTTGAGAGAAAAGATATCTGGCTACTAACCTTTGGGAAACTGCGTTTTCTGCTCTTTTGCTGCAAGAAATATCCCAAGATGATTCCGATGAGAAAAGGACTAATTCGGCACCAAGGTTTCGTGTAGATGTCATCATTTATCACGCTACTGGAAACAGAAAAATAAATTGATAAGCAGGTAAGAAAATAGGAATGTGTTCTGATGAACTCTTTTCACTTGTAACCCATCGACGTACATATCCCTGACAAACCCGCTTAGCAATAACATCTCACCCCTTCACTGTTGATGTCCCTAAATGCCAGAAAGCTTTCTATTCTAATAATTTCTTCCCTCGAGCAGCTAAACTTTGGAATTCCCTTCCTGCTACCTGCTTCCTTGGTCGTACTGATATGCAGAAGTTAAAATGTAACATAACCCAACATCTTGGTAATCTTTCCTAGACATGGCCCCAAATAGTAACCCCTTACGCCCAAGTGACTATGTAAGGAGTAAAAAAAAAAGCATAACGAAAAGCTATAAGGTGGAAAATTAATTTTGGCCGACATTTGAATTACCTTCGTCACGTGACGTACGCAACAGAACTTAATTATCTCCCTTGTCTACATCTGTTGTTTTTTCTTTTAGTAAGCGTAATATAGTAATTTCGCTCCATTTGACAAATTTCTTTTTATATTAATAATTATTTTTCTACTCTTTTTTTATGTAGGAGTCACCACTTATCAAGGCCCGGAGGCCATTCGAGGGTAAGTGTTATTGAGTGTACAGTAATCAAGGGCATAATATCGTAGTAAAAAAAAAATCTCCTTACTGTGCGCTTGGGTCTGGTAATCGTTGCCAAAGAATCACACTAGAGACGATGTAAGCACTGAACATCATGACGATTGTCAGGAACGCAAAAGATGGAAGCCTAAAAAATAAATAAATAAAATTGTTTATAAAATTAACGCAATACTGAAAAAACAAGAACATTACTTCTTGAATTGGAAGCCATGTTTAATTTCAGAAGAGTTTCCGATGGCTAGCTATTCTGTACAAGTCCTGGATATGAAAAATTTTCAATGGGTAGCTGTTCTGTACAAGTCCTGGACTTTATGATTTTAAAAGCAAAAGAACAAAAGATCCTTCTCATGTTGACACGAAAAAATTATGTGCTGGTATGTTAAATGATTCAATTTTTATGGAGAAATTCTGGTTTCTGATTGGTTGGTAACAGAACGTGAATTAATTTGATTCTTCAGTTCTAATCGGCAGCATTTGTCAATAGAATATCCCAACTTTCAGTGAGCATATCCCATTAGATACCAAAAATATTACAATAGGAGTCACCACTTATCAAGGCCTGGAGGCCACTCAAGGATAAGGGTTAAAGAGTGTACAGTAGTCAATGGGACAATATTGTAGTAATCGTTAATAGTGGAAATTTGGTAAATTGGATTACTTAACCATCAAGAACTTGTTTACATTGGACTTGAAGACGACGTATTGTAGTCAGTTGGAAAGCAGGCAAACGGAAGACAGTTCCACAGGTGTGCAGTTCTAAGAAAGAAGCTTTGTTCATGGAATCTACATTTAGGTTAAGGCACAGATAAAGAGATATTGATATTGGTTTCAGTTAGATGAGTGTTTTTCGTGAAAGTTTGGCAAGGGGGACCAAAGATTGGAGCTCATCCGAGCACTTGCGATTACATTCACACACATACGGATATGCAAATATATAAACTTTATATATATATATATATATATATATATATATACATATATATATATATATATATATATATATATATATATAATAGAAAATATCCAGAACGACGTGGGTAATGTATAATATATCTAAAAAATGTACATATCTGGACAATACATATCGGATGAGGTGTGATTATATTATTTTTTCAATTTTATACATATATTTATATACACCTCATATATTTTTCATTAATTAATAATTATAGAGATGATACAACTAAATGAAAATACAAATACATCGAGGACATTGCGAAGGCTGCTGCAAGTAAGATGGGCTCCCTCTATCGTGCTAGAAGACTACTCACACCTGAGAGTATCCTGTACCTCTACAAGGCCACACACACACACACACACATATATATATATTGTGTACAGAAAGTTGTTAGATGAGACAAGTCATTGGTACCGTCGGTTTCAAGCCCGATAGTTACGAGTTTAAGATATCCATATCAAACAGAGACGAGCATTGGCTGAAGAGAGTTTGATATGGATATCTTAAACGGTCCTAACTATTGGGCTTGAAACCGACGGTACCAATGACTTGTCTCATCTAACATTCTGTACACAAAATATAAAAACGCTCTTATATTTCGGATTTTCCTTTTAATTGAGCACTCTGCTGAATTTCTTTAAAAAAACTGATCATATATATATATATATATATATATATATATATATATATATATATAGGTTCAGGTTTGAGGTGTTAAAAAATATTACAATCTACACGGTATATAAAAAGTTTTAAAGAATAGTAAAACTCTCATCCGAGAACCCTCCCCCCCCTCGTCCTCCTCCAAAAAGCCTTTGCCGGACATACAAAAAATACTTGATTCTGGTTAGGTAGTTTTTCTTGTTGATAGTTTTAGCATATCATTATGAAGAAAAAAATGTAAATCGCTTTTATTTCTTCCAAAATATACTTTGTCAGGATCAGAATTATTTTCAAATGACCTCCATCTTAAAGAAAAGTTTCATACAAACTTTATTGTGTACTCACAAAATAAACTGGCAAAGGATTATGGGAGATATGATGAAAAATTGCATATCATTCGCCAAATACCAAGTCCAAAACATACACTGAAAATAAAAAAATAGCAAAACAAAAAAAATATTTAGTAAAGAATTGAAAGAACAAACAAACAAAACCTGCTAACTAAGAGCAAACCCTTGTGTTTGTAGCATTTCGATAAAAATAGATTTTTAGTCGCATGAAAGCGACTCTATAAGTCACTCCGTCTGTCTGTCCGTAACACTTTTGTGCTTGGCCTTTTTGGTTAAGATCAAAGGTCTGTTGTTAATAGATGCTGTTCTTAGCTTTTTAAGCTTTTCTTGGCCTTTTAGCCAAGATCAAAATCTCAAATCCCTCGACACAAATGACATTTTATTAATATTGTTATCTTTTTTGTATTTTTGATATGATTTAAAAAATGTTTTAAAATTGGGTTTTATCACACACATAAATACAAATTTAAAGGAGTAACCATGATAAAAGATGTTGGCCGAGAGAAAAATCATTTAAAATTTACAACAGAGACGAGACGGATCAACCAACCTCACCATCCCCCCCCCAGTTCTATCTCCCCTCTTGCCGGCTTTGGCGCCACTTCTTTTAGGCGCCAAAGTCGGCTCCCCACTTTGGACGCCGACTCCACGTCACTCATTTTGGCGATTTCCAAACACAAAGAGAGCCGTTTAAAATACATAACAACCTACTGAGCAAACCAAGCGTAGAGCTGAATGTACTTTGGATACCTCTAATAGAGAGAGAAAACCTTGAATAACAACATAGGTTTAACATTAACAAAAACCAACTAAGAATTGTCCTAGTGACATATGACCGAGTGGTCCTAGACGTTGTATCAAAGTTTACAATTACTTAAAGGTGCTGAGTTCAATCCTGAACGAAGGCAGTGGAAAGTAACATTCAAAACAGGGAATCAGTGACTATGTCCCAGAGCCTAGCTGGAGTCCGAACACGGTACCCCCATAATAATAATAAAGGGTTGGGTTCGAGACTCCTAACAAACGGTTCCACAGTTCGATACAAAACACCTGATGAGGGCCAGAGGGCAAAACGGCCGAAACGTTGTGACTATAACAACCAAGATGAGGAAGTCAGTCCGACAATCTCAATATATATATATATATATGTACTTTTTAATTATTTAAACACTTTAGCTTTATAAAATGTTGCATTTGTATTGACCTAAATGTTGTTTAGTTTTCGAAACATTGAAATATGGGTAAGGGGGAGGGGGGTAAAATACCTAAAAAAAACTATTTCCCCTCACATATTTAACGAAAACTGAACATTCAAAGTATAGGAAAACAATGCCACAACAACAACAAAAAAAAGATGAGAAATTATTTTCAAAAGAAATACAGATGATTTATTCAGCTAACTGTATTGTCCCGTCTTACCCCATTACTTGGGGCAAAACGAGACAAATCTATATCTTTTTCGGAAAGAACATGATTTCAGCAGAACCATAAAAATAGATCAAAATAGATAAATTTTGAATACTTACCTCTTTTCGATGTACGGGGCTGAATAAAACAATGGTAGACGTTGGCGGCAACGCGTTACCACATGATCTCTTTAATTATGGGATCATATTTTTAATAATCACGTAAATATAAACAAAGTTTCATTCCATAACGGATACGTACAATGTAAACTTTTCTCGATATTTTCATTTTTTTAATGTCTTGATTAAACTGTACAAGTACCTAGGCTTCGAGGCTATTTGCACAACTAAACGGCAATTCTGCCGATTTCTCCCTCTGATTCTAATCGGCAGGTACTCGAAATAAAATGGCGTCTCCAGTTTCGGCGATAAACTGTAGAAGCACTGATTTTTTTTATTTGATCGTTCTAACGAAAAAAAAAAGCTGAGAAAAGATAAACAAAAAGAGAGAAAATTACCCCATCTTCCAGCTTGAAGATGTTGTTGATGTAGAGTAAGTTTGTCCACCATCGACTCTGGCAGATCTCGCTGAAGTCAGACTGCCAATATGGCCCCTCAAACAGATTCGGAAGAATAAAAGTATAGACCATGAGGATCACCGCATAACAAGGGGTCAGTCTGGAAAGGAAAAGGGGACACTCATTATGCTGTTACCGAATGGGGTTTTAGACATGTGAGATGATGAAGGCCGGAGGGCAAAACGGCCGAAACGCTGTGACTATAACAACCAAGATGAGGAAGTCAGTTCGACAATCTCAATAAATTGAAATCCAATATTTCGATTTTCAAATTTCGCTCTTATAACGAAGAAGCCTCCAATTTTTTAAATGGGAAGAGAGGGACCCCATGTTTTGAATGACGGCATCTTTTAGCAGTTTACGTTATCTAATGTTAAAAATACAACAAAAAAAACACTAAAAAAATCCCCCAGGGCAACGCCGGGACATGGGTCCTGCTAATTAAAAACTAGACTTACCTGAGATAACGCCGTACATACATGAGAATCACCGTCTTTAACCCAATGTTTCCTTTGCGATAATAATTTTCCAAAAAAAAGTAGGTGACCAAAATCCCACTGAAATAAAATTAAAATTCCTTTTAGACTAACAGGGATTTCCAATTTAAAAAAAAAAAATTGACAAAAATAACGTATGATTATCAAGAGGTTAATCAGTGCAAATATACAACATATTTTAGATGGATGAGAGCGTTTCGTATATGTAAGTGTGTATATATATATATATATATATATATATATATATATATATATACATACAGGGGGGGGTTTAGAGATTACCATGTAACAACTTTGACTCCCTGAAATACAAAATCATGTCCGACCGGTCGAAGATGAAATAAACGTATCATCATGTGGTTTTGTATCTGCGTCTTCTGTGTTCATCATTACAACGAGAAAGGTAACGTGTTTATATTATATATATAATTATTCAGAATAATGAAATACAATAAATCTACTGGTGTGCAAATCCAGTGATTATCGGTCTGACAAAATATTATTGGGTGTAATATTTTATATAAGACTATCCCAGTTAAATAAAATTGCTCAATATACTAGATAGAGCAAATAAATCATAATTTAGGAATTTAAAATTTGTGATTTGAAAAAGTTAAATTTCAAATATAGAAATTTTATTGCATGCAAGACAAAGAATACAATATAGTAAAATTTTTGCTAATATTTTTCCTCGGAGGAGATGTATAAACATCGAAAACTCATGGGTTAAGGAAATATATTTTACTATACTGTATTCTTTGTCTTGCATACAATAACATTTCTATATTTGAAATGTAACTATGTAATATATTGCTGCTGGGCATTATGTAGACGTTCAGTGTGAATGAGGAGCCTGCGATATTATTGTAGCCCTTTTTTTAAAACTGTAAAAGTATTTATCTAAGTAATCTGGTTAATGTAGTGTCAGAATATATCTGGTTATTACGGTTTATCTCTAATATCCTTATAGCAGTATGTGACATATTTTCATTGTATGGATTGTATGGACACCCGGTGCGAACGGAAACCCCACGATATAACTATACCATCTTCAGACAAAATAGATACTACATTTGGATCCTAGCTAGAAGTCCAAATACAGCCCAAAAGCAACATCATTTTTTTATTGATTTTTTTTTTACATGGTTGTCACCACTTATCAAGGCCCGGAGGCCACTCGGGGATAAGGGTTATTGCTTTGATAAAGTGTCTTACTTAGTGGCATTCATTCATCCATTAGTCTGGACGATTTTTTTTTTACATAGCATCTTCGGTGGTCGGGAGATCCTATTTATTAAAGAAGAGGTATATAGAAGGTGACAACATACTACAAACATTAAATTAGCATATCTATATGTTACTAATTTAATTTTCGTAATATGTTATCACCTTCTAGCCTCCTTTTTAATAAATAGGATCTCCCAATCAAATGATGTATAATCTGGAAACCGTGACACACATACGTACGTACATTAAAGGTAGTACGGTATTAATATATAGATTACTAGCAGTTGGGGGTAATTTGCGTAAAACACGTTTAAATATGATATTTTAATTTGTCCATATTTCGTATACATTATCATAGAGTCATGATTTCAAAAGTAAAAAAAAGTGTTTGGGTGCCATCAGCTAGAATCGAAACCGAAACTTTATAATTCAAAGCTGGTGACGTTACCACTGTACCAACGTGACACACATATAAACCAATTAAAAATAAACTAAGATGAATGTACAAAATGTTTAACAATTTTTTTCAATCAATTTGACCCCTTAAAAACAATTTTAACAGATTCATAAAAGAACGGCCCGTAGAAAACACAATCATTCGAGGCCTCTAGGGCTGCTCTGCGACTTTTAGTTTCGGAGGAGATAGAGTTTGAAAATATGGAAACAGGCAGACAGACCGACAGACAGACAGACAGACAGACATATAACAGTTTATATATTAGATGTATGAAATTATATATAATTTCATTAAATGTACAAAGCCGAAACTGTGTCATTCAAAGCTGGTGACGTTACCACTGTACCAACGAGACACTCATATGAACTGATTAAAAATAAATAAAGACGAATGTACAAAATGTTTAACGTTTTTTTTAATTTTGACCCATTTTTGACCCCTTAAAAACTATTTTAAATGGCTAAGGACCCATAAAAGGCTGCTGCAAAGAAGGTGGGATCCCTCTACCGTGCTAGAAAACTACTTACGCCTGAAAGTATCCTGTACCTCTTAAGGCCACCATTCGCCCATATATGGAGTACTGTTGTCACATTTGGGCCGGTGCATCAGCTGCTTGTCTCTCACTCCTGGACAGGGTTCAAAAGAGAGTCGCCAACCTGATAAATCATGAACTGTCATCTAAGCTTCAGCCTCTGTCCCATCGACGAAATGTTGCATCCCTCTGCCTTTTCTACATGTACTTTTATGGTGAATGCTCTGACGAACTACAAGCACTTGTACCTCCTTGACGTGACTACCCTTGACAAACTTGACAAGCAACTAAGTCCCACCCCTTCAAAGTAGAGATCTCTAGATGTAAGAGAGCCTTCTACTCCAGTCATTTCTTCCCCAGAACCGCTAGACTTTGGAATTCCCTTCCGGGTCCCTGCTTCCCCAACTGTACTGTCATGCAGAAGTTCAAGTGTAACGTGAACCGACATCTTGCTGCCCAACTCCCTATATAGTACCCCTGTCACTTATGTCCCCGATAGTAGCCCCCTACTTTAAAGTGGCACTGTGCCTTGTTTGGGGTGAAAATTGATTGAAAAAAAAAAGAACGGTTTGTAAAAAATCCAATCGTATGAGGCCCCAAATGCCGCTCTGCGACTTGGAGACAGACAGATAGACAATCATATAGCCGTTTTTGTATTAGATTGAAAAAAATAAATACTTATATTAATACACAAGTATAAAGATTCTGGTACCTGAGCAGAAAGAAAGTATCCACTGCGAAGGGCGCAGCTAACACAGCCTGGAAGGTGAAACGCTGATATAAATCAATTCCATCGACAATATTTTCTGGAAAATAAAATAAAACGAATTTCTAGAGAATTTGGTGTTAGATTCGTGCGGTTGTAATTTTTACATTTGTAGCAGTTTTTTCGGTCAATTTTTACGACGTGCCACAGGCGCATTATAAGCACCTCAACCTCTAGGTGTATCAGAAGCCACCATTAAAAATACGTGATAAGAACTTGAATAATTCAACATACTATCTTTCGAAGCTTATAACTACTTGAAAAATGTAATTCAAACCCTATTTTTTTTTCAATTAAAGGGAAAAGACCAAATTAAAAAAAAACAAATAACAGGTTTAATAGCAAATTATGCAATATTTTTTTTAAAAATCGGTTTTCTTTAAAGAAGATTTAAAAGAAAATCAACGAAATTTTACTTACTTCGATTATAATATATATATATATATATATAAATTCCAAAAAATCATTTGCCTATAAAAAATACTATTCAATGGGTAATTCCATTCTTCATTGTTAAGAATTTATCCATATTTATACTTATATTCCATGTCCTTTTTAAATAAAATATTTTTTTAAACAGGGATTCAAAAAAAAACACGCTAACTCAGATGTTTTTCACTGTTCAAATAAAGCCGTTCTTAACATGGGGAGGTTGAGCCAACCTCCCCATGTTAAGAACGGCTTTCGGAATAAACACCCTCCACCTCGAAAACCGTTCTTAACATGGGGAGGTTGGCTTTTTTATTGCATTTTTTCACAAAACGAGGCAAACAAAACAAAGAAAAAAAATTATTAAATTTTGCAGAATAAAAACTCCTTATTTTAAGGGAGGCATCTCTATTTTAGTAAGAATTGTGAGGAAAAAAATGAATTATTTCTTCAACTATTTTATTTAATGTGACAAAGTTATATAATACTAGCATGGGTGCCCGGCGTTGCCCGGGTGTTTGGAGGTGTATGCTGAGTAAAACAAAAAAGCGATAAATTTTTTAAACTTTGACCCCTATTTTGACCCCCTTAACATTTATTGTTTTGGGCTCAAATCAAATTATTAAGTGAGATCCATGTCCAAGGAACCTATATCTAAAATTTCAAGTGTTTAGACCCAAAATTGTCGAAGGAGTTTAGTAGAGTTCTCAAGAGTCAAATCGTTGAACTTCTACCCCTTAACAGCCAAATTTCCGGCCGAAAACCGATCACCTAGATTTTCCCAAATCTCAGTACCCTGTATATCTAATTTCGAGTCGGTAGACTAAAAATTGACAGAATTATTGCGTAGGGAAATGTACACAGACACATAGACAGACAGACAGACACACAGATACGTTCACTTTTATATATAGACTTTTATATATATAGATTAAGTTCCCCAATTATATTTGCATATTATCTGAACTCAAAATTTTTTTTTCTTCTAAAGTATGCATTACTTCTAGCTAAACTTAATACATAACCCTAAAGGTCTTACTTTGTAACCAGATTTTAAACGAGTTAAAAATAAGCAGACTTTTTCAATTTTATAAAAGTTGCATTATAACAAAAAAAAAGTCATACCCAGACGTCACGTGGGAGGTACAATTTCTGTATTTGATTGTAATGGACAATTTCTAAGTTCACACAAGATAGGATGCTACATGCCCAAGACAAATCAACGTGTAATCAAATGAAAATTTCTAAGTCCAAACAAGAGGGGACGTTGGTATAGGTAGATAAGAATCCTATAGACCAAAGCAAGTCAAGCGTGTATTAAAGTAAAAATTTCTAAGTCCAAACAAGAGGGGACGTTGGTATAGGTAGATAAGAATTCTATAGACCAAGTCATCTCAACGTGTATTCAATTGAAAATTTCTAAGTCCAAACAAGAGGGGACGTTGGTATAGGTAGATAAGAATCCTGTAGACCAAGTCATCTCAACGTGTATTCAATTGAAAATTTCTAAATCCAAACAAGAGGGGACGTTGGTATAGGTAGATAAGAATTCTATAGACCAAGTAATCTCAACGTGTATTCAATTGAAAATTTCTAAGTCCAAACAAGAGGGGACGTTGGTATAGGTAGATAAGAATCCTGTAGACCAAGTCATCTCAGCATGTATTCAATTGAAAATTTCTAAGTCCAAACAAGAGGGGACGTTGGTATAGGTAGATAAGAATTCTATAGACCAAGTCATCTCAACGTGTATTCAATTGAAAATTTCTAAGTCCAAACAAGAGGGGACGTTGGTATAGGTAGATAAGAATCCTATAGACCAAGTCATCTCAACGTGTATTCAATTGAAAATTTCTAAGTCCAAACAAGAGGGGACGTTGGTATAGGTAGATGAGAATCCTATAGACCAAGTCATCTCAACGTGTATTCAATTGAAAATTTCTAAGTCCAAACAAGAGGGGACGTTGGTATAGGTAGATAAGAATCCTATAGACCAAGTCATCTCAACGTGTATTCAATTGAAAATTTCTAAGTCCAAACAAGAGGGGACGTTGGTATAGGTAGATGAGAATCCTAAAGACCAAGTCATCTCAACGTGTATTCAATTGAAAATTTCTAAGTCCAAACAAGAGGGGACGTTGGTATAGGTAGATAAGAATTCTATAGACCAAGTAATCTCAACGTGTATTCAATTGAAAATTTCTAAGTCCAAACAAGAGGGGACGTTGGTATAGGTAGATGAGAATCCTATAGACCAAGTCATCTCAACGTGTATTCAATTGAAAATTTCTAAGTCCAAACAAGAGGGGACGTTGGTCTAGGTAGATAAGAATCCTAAAGACCAAGTCATCTAAACGTGTATTCAATTGAAAATTTCTAAGTCCAAACAAGAGGGGACGTTGGTATAGGTAGATAAGAATCCTATAGACCAAGTCATCTCAACGTGTATTCAATTGAAAATTTCTAAGTCCAAACAAGAGGGGACGTTGGTATAGGTAGATAAGAATCCTAAAGACCAAGTCATCTCAACGTGTATTCAATTGAAAATTTCTAAGTCCAAACAAGAGGGGACGTTGGTATAGGTAGATAAGAATCCTAAAGACCAAGTCATCTCAACGTGTATTCAATTGAAAATTTCTAAGTCCAAACAAGAGGGGACGTTGGTATAGGTAGATAAGAATCCTAAAGACCAAGTCATCTCAACGTGTATTCAATTGAAAATTTCTATGTCCAAACAAGAGGGGACGTTGGTATAGGTAGGGAAGAATCCTATAGACCAAGTCATCTCAACGTGTATTCAATTGAAAATTTCTAAGTCCAAACAAGAGGGGACGTTGGTATAGGTAGATAAGAATCCTATAGACCAAGTCATCTCAACGTGTATTCAATTGAAAATTTCTAAGTCCAAACAAGAGGGGACGTTGGTATAGGTAGATAAGAATCCTAAAGACCAAGTCATCTCAACGTGTATTCAATTGAAAATTTCTAAGTCCAAACAAGAGGGGACGTTGGTATAGGTAGATAAGAATCCTAAAGACCAAGTCATCTAAACGTGTTTTCAATTGAAAATTTCTATGTCCAAACAAGAGGGGACGTTGGTATAGGTAGATAAGAATCCTAAAGACCAAGTCATCTAAACGTGTTTTCAATTGAAAATTTCTATGTCCAAACAAGAGGGGACGTTGGTATAGGTAGATAAGAATCCTAAAGACCAAGTCATCTCAACGTGTATTCAATTGAAAATTTCTAAGTCCAAACAAGAGTGGACGTTGGTATAGGTAGATAAGAATCCTAAAGACCAAGTCATCTCAACGTGTATTCAATTGAAAATTTCTATGTCCAAACAAGAGGGGACGTTGGTATAGGTAGGGAAGAATCCTATAGACCAAGTCATCTCAACGTGTATTCAATTGAAAATTTCTAAGTCCAAACAAGAGGGGACGTTGGTATAGGTAGATAAGAATCCTATAGACCAAGTCATCTCAACGTGTATTTAATTGAAAATTTCTAAGTCCAAACAAGAGGGGACGTTGGTATAGGTAGATAAGAATCCTAAAGACCAAGTCATCTCAACGTGTATTCAATTGAAAATTTCTAAGTCCAAACAAGAGGGGACGTTGGTATAGGTAGATAAGAATCCTAAAGACCAAGTCATCTCAACGTGTATTCAATTGAAAATTTCTAAGTCCAAACAAGAGGGGACGTTGGTATAGGTAGATAAGAATCCTATAGACCAAGTCATCTCAACGTGTATTCAATTGAAAATTTCTAAGTCCAAACAAGAGGGGACGTTGGTATAGGTAGATAAGAATCCTAAAGACCAAGTCATCTCAACGTGTATTCAATTGAAAATTTCTAAGTCCAAACAAGAGGGGACGTTGGTATAGGTAGATAAGAATCCTAAAGACCAAGTCATCTCAACGTGTATTCAATTGAAAATTTCTAAGTCCAAACAAGAGGGGACGTTGGTATAGGTAGATAAGAATCCTATAGACCAAGTCATCTCAACGTGTATTCAATTGAAAATTTCTAAGTCCAAACAAGAGGGGACGTTGGTATAGGTAGATAAGAATCCTATAGACCAAGTCATCTCAACGTGTATTCAATTGAAAATTTCTAAGTCCAAACAAGAGGGGACGTTGGTATAGGTAGATAAGAATCCTATAGACCAAGTCATCTCAACGTGTATTCAATTGAAAATTTCTAAGTCCAAACAAGAGGGGACGTTGGTATAGGTAGATAAGAATCCTGTAGACCAAGTCATCTCAACGTGTATTCAATTGAAAATTTCTAAGTCCAAACAAGAGGGGACGTTGGTATAGGTAGATGAGAATTCTATAGACCAAGTCATCTCAACGTGTATTCAATTGAAAATTTCTAAGTCCAAACAAGAGGGGACGTTGGTATAGGTAGATAAGAATTCTATAGACCAAGTCATCTCAGCGTGTATTCAATTGAAAATTTCTAAGTCCAAACAAGAGGGGACGTTGGTATAGGTAAATGAGAATCCTATAGACCAACTCATCTCAACGTGTATTCAATTGAAAATTTCTAAGTCCAAACAAGAGGGGACGTTGGTATAGGTAAATGAGAATCCTATAGACCAACTCATCTCAACGTGTATTCAATTGAAAATTTCTAAGTCCAAACAAGAGGGGACGTAGATATAGGTAGATGAGAATTCTATAGACCAAGTCATCTCAACGTGTATTCAATTGAAAATTTCTAAGTCCAAACAAGAGGGGACGTAGATATAGGTAGATGAGAATTCTATAGACCAAGTCATCTCAACGTGTATTCAATTGAAAATTTCTAAGTCCAAACAAGAGGGGACGTTGGTATAGGTAGATAAGAATCCTAAAGACCAATTCATCTACACGTGTATTCAATTGAAAATTTCTAAGTCCAAACAAGAGGGGACGTAGGTATAGGTAGATAAGAATCCTAAAGACCAAGTCATCTCAACGTGTATTCAATTGAAAATTTCTAAGTCCAAACAAGAGGGGACGTTGATATAGGTAGATGAGAATCCTTTAGACCAACTCATCTCAACGTGTATTCAATTGAAAATTTCTAAGTCCAAACAAGAGGGGACGTTGATATAGGTAGATGAGAATCCTATAGACCAACTCATCTCAACGTGTATTCAATTGAAAATTTCTAAGTCCAAACAAGAGGGGACGTAGATATAGGTAGATGAGAATTCTATAGACCAAGTCATCTCAACGTGTATTCAATTGAAAATTTCTAAGTCCAAACAAGAGGGGACGTTGGTATAGGTAGATGAGAATCCTATAGACCAAGGCATCTCAGCATGTATTCAATTGAAAATTTCTAAGTCCAAACAAGAGGGGACGTTGGTATAGGTAGATAAGAATCCTAAAGACCAATTCATCTACACGTGTATTCAATTGAAAATTTCTAAGTCCAAACAAGAGGGGGCGTAGGTATAGGTAGATAAGAATCCTAAAGACCAAGTCATCTCAACGTGTATTCAATTGAAAATTTCTAAGTCCAAACAAGAGGGGACGTTGGTATAGGTAGATGAGAATCCTATAGACCAAGGCATCTCAGCATGTATTCAATTGAAAATTTCTAAGTACAAACAAGAGGGGACGTTGGTATAGGTAGATAAGAATCCTATAGACCAACTCATCTCAACGTGTATTCAATTGAAAATTTCTAAGTCCAAACAAGAGGGGACGTTGGTATAGGTAGATAAGAATCCTATAGACCAACTCATCTCAACGTGTATTCAATTGAAAATTTCTAAGTACAAACAAGAGGGGACGTTGGTATAGGTAGATAAGAATCCTATAGACCAACTCATCTCAACGTGTATTCAATTGAAAATTTCTAAGTCCAAACAAGAGGGGACGTTGGTATAGGTAGATAAGAATTCTATAGACCAAGTAATCTCAACGTGTATTCAATTGAAAATTTCTAAGTCCAAACAAGAGGGGACGTTGGTATAGGTAGATAAGAATCCTGTAGACCAAGTCATCTCAGCATGTATTCAATTGAAAATTTCTAAGTCCAAACAAGAGGGGACGTTGGTATAGGTAGATAAGAATTCTATAGACCAAGTCATCTCAACGTGTATTCAATTGAAAATTTCTAAGTCCAAACAAGAGGGGACGTTGGTATAGGTAGATAAGAATCCTATAGACCAAGTCATCTCAACGTGTATTCAATTGAAAATTTCTAAGTCCAAACAAGAGGGGACGTTGGTATAGGTAGATGAGAATCCTATAGACCAAGTCATCTCAACGTGTATTCAATTGAAAATTTCTAAGTCCAAACAAGAGGGGACGTTGGTATAGGTAGATAAGAATCCTATAGACCAAGTCATCTCAACGTGTATTCAATTGAAAATTTCTAAGTCCAAACAAGAGGGGACGTTGGTATAGGTAGATGAGAATCCTAAAGACCAAGTCATCTCAACGTGTATTCAATTGAAAATTTCTAAGTCCAAACAAGAGGGGACGTTGGTATAGGTAGATAAGAATTCTATAGACCAAGTAATCTCAACGTGTATTCAATTGAAAATTTCTAAGTCCAAACAAGAGGGGACGTTGGTATAGGTAGATGAGAATCCTATAGACCAAGTCATCTCAACGTGTATTCAATTGAAAATTTCTAAGTCCAAACAAGAGGGGACGTTGGTCTAGGTAGATAAGAATCCTAAAGACCAAGTCATCTAAACGTGTATTCAATTGAAAATTTCTAAGTCCAAACAAGAGGGGACGTTGGTATAGGTAGATAAGAATCCTATAGACCAAGTCATCTCAACGTGTATTCAATTGAAAATTTCTAAGTCCAAACAAGAGGGGACGTTGGTATAGGTAGATAAGAATCCTAAAGACCAAGTCATCTCAACGTGTATTCAATTGAAAATTTCTAAGTCCAAACAAGAGGGGACGTTGGTATAGGTAGATAAGAATCCTAAAGACCAAGTCATCTCAACGTGTATTCAATTGAAAATTTCTAAGTCCAAACAAGAGGGGACGTTGGTATAGGTAGATAAGAATCCTAAAGACCAAGTCATCTCAACGTGTATTCAATTGAAAATTTCTATGTCCAAACAAGAGGGGACGTTGGTATAGGTAGGGAAGAATCCTATAGACCAAGTCATCTCAACGTGTATTCAATTGAAAATTTCTAAGTCCAAACAAGAGGGGACGTTGGTATAGGTAGATAAGAATCCTATAGACCAAGTCATCTCAACGTGTATTCAATTGAAAATTTCTAAGTCCAAACAAGAGGGGACGTTGGTATAGGTAGATAAGAATCCTAAAGACCAAGTCATCTCAACGTGTATTCAATTGAAAATTTCTAAGTCCAAACAAGAGGGGACGTTGGTATAGGTAGATAAGAATCCTAAAGACCAAGTCATCTAAACGTGTTTTCAATTGAAAATTTCTATGTCCAAACAAGAGGGGACGTTGGTATAGGTAGATAAGAATCCTAAAGACCAAGTCATCTAAACGTGTTTTCAATTGAAAATTTCTATGTCCAAACAAGAGGGGACGTTGGTATAGGTAGATAAGAATCCTAAAGACCAAGTCATCTCAACGTGTATTCAATTGAAAATTTCTAAGTCCAAACAAGAGTGGACGTTGGTATAGGTAGATAAGAATCCTAAAGACCAAGTCATCTCAACGTGTATTCAATTGAAAATTTCTATGTCCAAACAAGAGGGGACGTTGGTATAGGTAGGGAAGAATCCTATAGACCAAGTCATCTCAACGTGTATTCAATTGAAAATTTCTAAGTCCAAACAAGAGGGGACGTTGGTATAGGTAGATAAGAATCCTATAGACCAAGTCATCTCAACGTGTATTTAATTGAAAATTTCTAAGTCCAAACAAGAGGGGACGTTGGTATAGGTAGATAAGAATCCTAAAGACCAAGTCATCTCAACGTGTATTCAATTGAAAATTTCTAAGTCCAAACAAGAGGGGACGTTGGTATAGGTAGATAAGAATCCTAAAGACCAAGTCATCTCAACGTGTATTCAATTGAAAATTTCTAAGTCCAAACAAGAGGGGACGTTGGTATAGGTAGATAAGAATCCTATAGACCAAGTCATCTCAACGTGTATTCAATTGAAAATTTCTAAGTCCAAACAAGAGGGGACGTTGGTATAGGTAGATAAGAATCCTAAAGACCAAGTCATCTCAACGTGTATTCAATTGAAAATTTCTAAGTCCAAACAAGAGGGGACGTTGGTATAGGTAGATAAGAATCCTAAAGACCAAGTCATCTCAACGTGTATTCAATTGAAAATTTCTAAGTCCAAACAAGAGGGGACGTTGGTATAGGTAGATAAGAATCCTATAGACCAAGTCATCTCAACGTGTATTCAATTGAAAATTTCTAAGTCCAAACAAGAGGGGACGTTGGTATAGGTAGATAAGAATCCTATAGACCAAGTCATCTCAACGTGTATTCAATTGAAAATTTCTAAGTCCAAACAAGAGGGGACGTTGGTATAGGTAGATAAGAATCCTATAGACCAAGTCATCTCAACGTGTATTCAATTGAAAATTTCTAAGTCCAAACAAGAGGGGACGTTGGTATAGGTAGATAAGAATCCTGTAGACCAAGTCATCTCAACGTGTATTCAATTGAAAATTTCTAAGTCCAAACAAGAGGGGACGTTGGTATAGGTAGATGAGAATTCTATAGACCAAGTCATCTCAACGTGTATTCAATTGAAAATTTCTAAGTCCAAACAAGAGGGGACGTTGGTATAGGTAGATAAGAATTCTATAGACCAAGTCATCTCAGCGTGTATTCAATTGAAAATTTCTAAGTCCAAACAAGAGGGGACGTTGGTATAGGTAAATGAGAATCCTATAGACCAACTCATCTCAACGTGTATTCAATTGAAAATTTCTAAGTCCAAACAAGAGGGGACGTTGGTATAGGTAAATGAGAATCCTATAGACCAACTCATCTCAACGTGTATTCAATTGAAAATTTCTAAGTCCAAACAAGAGGGGACGTAGATATAGGTAGATGAGAATTCTATAGACCAAGTCATCTCAACGTGTATTCAATTGAAAATTTCTAAGTCCAAACAAGAGGGGACGTAGATATAGGTAGATGAGAATTCTATAGACCAAGTCATCTCAACGTGTATTCAATTGAAAATTTCTAAGTCCAAACAAGAGGGGACGTTGGTATAGGTAGATAAGAATCCTAAAGACCAATTCATCTACACGTGTATTCAATTGAAAATTTCTAAGTCCAAACAAGAGGGGACGTAGGTATAGGTAGATAAGAATCCTAAAGACCAAGTCATCTCAACGTGTATTCAATTGAAAATTTCTAAGTCCAAACAAGAGGGGACGTTGATATAGGTAGATGAGAATCCTTTAGACCAACTCATCTCAACGTGTATTCAATTGAAAATTTCTAAGTCCAAACAAGAGGGGACGTTGATATAGGTAGATGAGAATCCTATAGACCAACTCATCTCAACGTGTATTCAATTGAAAATTTCTAAGTCCAAACAAGAGGGGACGTAGATATAGGTAGATGAGAATTCTATAGACCAAGTCATCTCAACGTGTATTCAATTGAAAATTTCTAAGTCCAAACAAGAGGGGACGTTGGTATAGGTAGATGAGAATCCTATAGACCAAGGCATCTCAGCATGTATTCAATTGAAAATTTCTAAGTCCAAACAAGAGGGGACGTTGGTATAGGTAGATAAGAATCCTAAAGACCAATTCATCTACACGTGTATTCAATTGAAAATTTCTAAGTCCAAACAAGAGGGGGCGTAGGTATAGGTAGATAAGAATCCTAAAGACCAAGTCATCTCAACGTGTATTCAATTGAAAATTTCTAAGTCCAAACAAGAGGGGACGTTGGTATAGGTAGATGAGAATCCTATAGACCAAGGCATCTCAGCATGTATTCAATTGAAAATTTCTAAGTACAAACAAGAGGGGACGTTGGTATAGGTAGATAAGAATCCTATAGACCAACTCATCTCAACGTGTATTCAATTGAAAATTTCTAAGTCCAAACAAGAGGGGACGTTGGTATAGGTAGATAAGAATCCTATAGACCAACTCATCTCAACGTGTATTCAATTGAAAATTTCTAAGTACAAACAAGAGGGGACGTTGGTATAGGTAGATAAGAATCCTATAGACCAACTCATCTCAACGTGTATTCAATTGAAAATTTCTAAGTCCAAACAAGAGGGGACGTTGGTATAGGTAGATAAGAATCCTTATGACCAAGTCATCTCAACGTGTATTCAATTGAAAATTTCTAAGTCCAAACAAGAGGGGACGTTGGTATAGGTAGATAAGAATCCTATAGACCAAGTCATCTCAACGTGTATTCAATTGAAAATTTCTAAGTCCAAACAAGAGGGGACGTTGGTATAGGTAGATGAGAATCCTATAGACCAAGTCATCTCAACGTGTATTCAATTGAAAATTTCTAAGTCCAAACAAGAGGGGACGTTGGTATAGGTAGATAAGAATCCTGTAGCCCAAGTCATCTCAACGTGTATTCAATTGAAAATTTCTAAGTCCAAACAGGAGGGGACGTAGGTATAGGTAAATGAGAATCCTATAGACCAAGTCATCTCAACGTGTATTCAATTGAAAATTTCTAAGTCCAAACAAGAGGGGACGTTGGTATAGGTAGATAAGAATCCTAATGACCAAGTCATTTCAACGTGTATTCAATTGAAAATTTCTAAGTCCAAACAAGAGGGGACGTTGGTATAGGTAGATAAGAATCCTAAAGACCAAGTCATCTAAACGTGTATTCAATTGAAAATGTCTAAGTCCAAACAAGAGGGGACGTTGGTATAGGTAGATAAGAATCCTATAGACCAAGTCATCTCAACGTGTATTCAATTGAAAATTTCTAAGTCCAAACAAGAGGGGACGTAGGTATAGGTAGATAAGAATCCTAATGACCAAGTCATTTCAACGTGTATTCAATTGAAAATTTCTAAGTCCAAACAAGAGGGGACGTTGGTATAGGAAGATAAGAATCCTAATGACCAAGTCATTTCAACGTGTATTCAATTGAAAATTTCTAAGTCCAAACAAGAGGGGACGTTGGTATAGGTAGATAAGAATCCTAATGACCAAGTCATTTCAACGTGTATTCAATTGAAAATTTCTAAGTCCAAACAAGAGGGGACGTTGGTATAGGAAGATAAGAATCCTAATGACCAAGTCATTTCAACGTGTATTCAATTGAAAATTTCTAAGTCCAAACAAGAGGGGACGTTGGTATAGGTAGATAAGAATCCTAATGACCAAGTCATCTCAACGTGTATTCAATTGAAAATTTCTAAGTCCAAACAAGAGGGGACGTTGGTATAGGTAGATAAGAATCCTAATGACCAAGTCATCTCAACGTGTATTCAATTGAAAATGTCTAAGTCCAAACAAGAGGGGACGTTGGTATAGGTAGATAAGAATCCTATAGACCAAGGCAAGTCAACATGTATTCAATTGAAAATTTCTAAGTCCAAACAAGAGGGGACGTTGATATAGGTAGATAAGAATCCTAATGACCAAGTCATCTCAACGTGTATTCAATTGAAAATTTCTAAGTCCAAACAAGAGGGGACGTAGGTATAGGTAGATAAGAATCCTAATGACCAAGTCATTTCAACGTGTATTCAATTGAAAATTTCTAAGTCCAAACAAGAGGGGACGTTGGTATAGGAAGATAAGAATCCTAATGACCAAGTCATTTCAACGTGTATTCAATTGAAAATTTCTAAGTCCAAACAAGAGGGGACGTTGGTATAGGAAGATAAGAATCCTAATGACCAAGTCATTTCAACGTGTATTCAATTGAAAATTTCTAAGTCCAAACAAGAGGGGACGTTGGTATAGGTAGATAAGAATCCTAAAGACCAAGTCATCTAAACGTGTATTCAATTGAAAATGTCTAAGTCCAAACAAGAGGGGACGTTGGTATAGGTAGATAAGAATCCTATAGACCAAGTCATCTCAACGTGTATTCAATTGAAAATTTCTAAGTCCAAACAAGAGGGGACGTAGGTATAGGTAGATAAGAATCCTAATGACCAAGTCATTTCAACGTGTATTCAATTGAAAATTTCTAAGTCCAAACAAGAGGGGACGTTGGTATAGGAAGATAAGAATCCTAATGACCAAGTCATTTCAACGTGTATTCAATTGAAAATTTCTAAGTCCAAACAAGAGGGGACGTTGGTATAGGAAGATAAGAATCCTAATGACCAAGTCATTTCAACGTGTATTCAATTGAAAATTTCTAAGTCCAAACAAGAGGGGACGTTGGTATAGGTAGATAAGAATCCTAATGACCAAGTCATCTCAACGTGTATTCAATTGAAAATTTCTAAGTCCAAACAAGAGGGGACGTTGGTATAGGTAAATGAGAATCCTATAGACCAAGTCATCTCAACGTGTATTCAATTGAAAATTTCTAAGTCCAAACAAGAGGGGACGTAGGTATAGGTAGATAAGAATCCTATAGACCAAGTCATCTCAACGTGTATTCAATTGAAAATTTCTAAGTCCAAACAAGAGGGGACGTAGGTATAGGTAGATAAGAATCCTATAGACCAAGTCATCTCAACGTGTATTCAATTGAAAATTTCTAAGTCCAAACAAGAGGGGACGTTGGTATAGGAAGATAAGAATCCTAATGACCAAGTCATTTCAACGTGTATTCAATTGAAAATTTCTAAGTCCAAACAAGAGGGGACGTTGGTATAGGAAGATAAGAATCCTAATGACCAAGTCATTTCAACGTGTATTCAATTGAAAATTTCTAAGTCCAAACAAGAGGGGACGTTGGTATAGGTAGATAAGAATCCTAATGACCAAGTCATCTCAACGTGTATTCAATTGAAAATTTCTAAGTCCAAACAAGAGGGGACGTTGGTATAGGTAGATAAGAATCCTAATGACCAAGTCATCTCAACGTGTATTCAATTGAAAATGTCTAAGTCCAAACAAGAGGGGACGTTGGTATAGGTAGATAAGAATCCTATAGACCAAGGCAAGTCAACATGTATTCAATTGAAAATTTCTAAGTCCAAACAAGAGGGGACGTTGATATAGGTAGATAAGAATCCTAATGACCAAGTCATCTCAACGTGTATTCAATTGAAAATTTCTAAGTCCAAACAAGAGGGGACGTTGGTATAGGTAGATAAGAATCCTAATGACCAAGTCATTTCAACATGTATTCAATTGAAAATTTCTAAGTCCAAACAAGAGGGGACGTTGGTATAGGTAGATGAGAATCCTATAGACCAAGTCATCTCAACGTGTATTCAATTGAAAATTTCTAAGTCCAAACAAGAGGGGACGTTGGTATAGGTAGATAAGAATCCTAATGACCAAGTCATCTCAACGTGTATTCAATTGAAAATTTCTAAGTCCAAACAAGAGGGGACGTTGGTATAGGTAGATGAGAATCCTATAGACCAAGTCATCTCAACGTGTATTCAATTGAAAATTTCTAAGTCCAAACAAGAGGGGACGTTGGTATAGGTAGATAAGAATCCTAATGACCAAGTCATTTCAACGTGTATTCAATTGAAAATTTCTAAGTCCAAACAAGAGGGGACGTTGGTATAGGTAGATAAGAATCCTATAGACCAAGTCATCTCAACGTGTATTCAATTGAAAATTTCTAAGTCCAAACAAGAGGGGACGTTGATATAGGTAGATGAGAATCCTATAGACCAAGTCATCTCAACGTGTATTCAATTGAAAATTTCTAAGTCCAAACAAGAGGGGACGTTGATATAGGTAGATAAGAATCCTAATGACCAAGTCATTTCAACGTGTATTCAATTGAAAATTTCTAAGTCCAAACAAGAGGGGACGTTGGTATAGGTAGATAAGAATCCTAATGACCAAGTCATTTCAACGTGTATTCAATTGAAAATTTCTAAGTCCAAACAAGAGGGGACGTTGGTATAGGTAGATAAGAATCCTATAGACCAAGTCATCTCAACGTGTATTCAATTGAAAATTTCTAAGTCCAAACAAGAGGGGACGTTGATATAGGTAGATGAGAATCCTATAGACCAAGTCATCTCAACGTGTATTCAATTGAAAATTTCTAAGTCCAAACAAGAGGGGACGTTGATATAGGTAGATAAGAATCCTAATGACCAAGTCATTTCAACGTGTATTCAATTGAAAATTTCTAAGTCCAAACAAGAGGGGACGTTGGTATAGGTAGATAAGAATCCTATAGACCAAGTCATCTCAACGTGTATTCAATTGAAAATTTCCAAGTCCAAACAAGAGGGGACGTTGGTATAGGTAGATGAGAATCCTATAGACCAAGTCATCTCAACGTGTATTCAATTGAAAATTTCTAAGTCCAAACAAGAGGGGACGTTGGTATAGGTAGATAAGATTCCTAAAGACCAAGTCATCTCAACGTGTATTCAATTGAAAATTTCTAAGTCCAAACAAGAGGGGACGTTGGTATAGGTAGATAAGAATCCTAATGACCAAGTCATTTCAACGTGTATTCAATTGAAAATTTCTAAGTCCAAACAAGAGGGGACGTTGGTATAGGTAGATAAGAATCCTAATGACCAAGTCATTTCAACGTGTATTCAATTGAAAATTTCTAAGTCCAAACAAGAGGGGACGTTGATATAGGTAGATGAGAATCCTATAGACCAAGTCATCTCAACATGTATTCAATTGAAAATTTCTAAGTCCAAACAAGAGGGGACGTTGGTATAGGTAGATAAGAATCCTAATGACCAAGTCATCTCAACGTGTATTCAATTGAAAATTTCTAAGTCCAAACAAGAGGGGACGTTGGTATAGGTAGATAAGAATCCTAATGACCAAGTCATCTCAACGTGTATTCAATTGAAAATTTCTAAGTCCAAACAAGAGGGGACGTTGGTATAGGTAGATAAGAATCCTAATGACCAAGTCATCTCAACGTGTATTCAATTGAAAATTTCTAAGTCCAAACAAGAGGGGACGTTGGTATAGGTAGATAAGAATCCTAATGACCAAGTCATCTCAACGTGTATTCAATTGAAAATGTCTAAGTCCAAACAAGAGGGGACGTTGGTATAGGTAGATAAGAATCCTAATGACCAAGTCATCTCAACGTGTATTCAATTGAAAATTTCTAAGTCCAAACAAGAGGGGACGTTGGTATAGGTAGATAAGAATCCTATAGACCAAGTCATCTCAACGTGTATTCAATTGAAAATTTCTAAGTCCAAACAAGAGGGGACGTTGGTATAGGTAGATAAGAATCCTAATGACCAAGTAATCTCAACGTGTATTCAATTGAAAATTTCTAAGTCCAAACAAGAGGGGACGAAGGTATAGGTGGATGAGAATCCTATAGACCAAGTCATCTCAACGTGTATTCAATTGAAAATTTCTAAGTCCAAACAAGAGGGGACGTTGGTATAGGTAGATGAGAATCCTATAGACCAAGTCATCTCAACGTGTATTCAATTGAAAATTTCTAAGTCCAAACAAGAGGGGACGTAGGTATAGGTACATGAGAATCCTATAAACCAAGGCATCCCAGCCTGTATTCAATTGAAAATTTCTAAGTCCAGACAGGGGGGACGTTGGTATAGGTAGAAGAGGAGCTACTAGACCAACACCTGTCCACGAGTATTCAATTGAAATTTCTAAGTTCAAAACAGTGTAAGTTAGTGTCTGGAAGTGCCCGATCGACGCCTACTGCCATGTTGGGTGCATGTAGGCGTAGCAAAATGCCTTCTAATCTGCTAGGCACATCGGGACTTAGTTTTTTTTCTGTCCTTTCTCTGCACCGTGTAGGTTGGCGTCTGGATGTGCCTCATCGACGCCTACTGTTACCTGGGATAGCAAGACGGGGAATAGGGATAAAGAATAAGAAAAGGGATACAGACAGATCTAGATAAATACAGAGGTATAAAGAGAGACAGGCAAGGGAGATACATTTCATGATTCAACTTATATGCTAATAAGAAATAGTTGGTATATCAGGAACACAAGCATTGTTTTTACTGGTTAATTTTACATCAGAATACACTTGTAGATTTTATGTAGCTTTTTTCTATAGGGAACATGCAAATAGCACACATAACATCTAGACATATAAAATATATACATAAAACAATTGTAGTTATGAGATATATCTGAACTAATCCAAAAAGACAATAATGATGAATATCATCACTTACCTTGGAAAATTATCCAGGCTGTATGCCTACTCACATTCCATCAAACACCAGGAAATCATGAGCCATTGCTTGGTTGATTTTTTTTATTTTAATTTTTTCATACACATTTGTAATTGTGTTTTGCTTTATCAAGTATTTTTGTAGTTAATCTGTGGTGTTGGGAGAGGTGTTAACATGAATCAATTTTGGTTAACATTTTTTATTATGTATATTTTTTTCAGTTTACAGAGTCATTGCAGTACCAAGTCTGACACTGTAATTGCTTGAAAAGTATTGCATTGGGAAGGATTCTTTTTTCTTTCTTTTTTTTTTTTTTTTTGAGGTGTGCAGGAATTTCAGTAGGGGAAGTTTCTACTGATTTCAGATTCCAAGACAGCAAAGTTGTATTTTATTGTTTGTGCATTCTTTTATCAAGTTTTTACAGATGTTTTTGTGTTATGAAAGTGAAAATGAATGAGTTGCAAAGACATTTACATTTTTGCATTCTTTTTTTTAATTCTTCACCTTGTGTGATTTAATGTCCCAAGAGTGAACCAAGACGGATGAGTCTTATTCAGCAGAGTGGAAAAAAACAGGTTACCTTTGGTTGTCCTCAATGGATTTGTCCATAGTATAATGTGTCCAAGTTATTGCCCTAATAAAGTGAGAACCATACCCCAAAACTAATGCAGAACTCTACTTACGTATTGCACAGCTACAAGAGTTAACTTGTCTAGGATAAGTGCCATATAAGTTTGCACAAGTCACTATATAGCTCTATTTATTAACTCATATGAACTTAAATTGCTGAACATGTCTCAAAAATTTTCTACAGAGCTCTACTTAGAAATGAGCACTCTCAAAGACAATTTATCTAACATAATTTTGAAATATGTTTTATAAAGTTACCATAGAGCTCTCAAATATATTAGGCACTCAAATAAGAAACTTGTTTTAAATACTTGTCATATATATATATATATATATATATATATATATATATATATATATATATATATATATATACGTATATATATATATTAAACACTTACAGTATATCTATACTTACATATTGACATTTAGGTTTTCAAAACATACTGCAGAGCTCTTCATGTTTTCTGAATTTTATTCTTTCGTCTACTAATGTATTGAGCACTCTTAAGTATATTCGTGTAGCTGAATTGCCATACGTTTTTTGAAAGTCTATATTTAGCTCTACTAATGTATTGAACTCTGTCAAAATAAATTTATGCAGTTGAAATGCCATATCTGTTTCTCAAATGTTTTATTTAGCTCTACTAATATATTGAGCACTCTGGAAGTAGATTTGTCTAAAATAATTGCCAAAATGTTTCCAACTCTTACTCCAAAGCTCTATAAATGCATTGAGCACTTTTAAAGTAAAATCGTCTTGTATAATTAAACAAAGCAATTTTTAAATTTACTACACAGCTATATAAAACTATGGAGCACATGCAAGAATCATTGGTAAATATATAAATCACATAATTATTAGAAGTTATTTTTTTAATTGAAATACATATATATATATATATATAATCTATATATATATATATTCAAGGGAGACAATTTGTATATAGATCACATAATTATTAGAAGTTTTTTTTTATTGAAATAAATAAATATATATATATATATATATATACATACATACATATATATATATTCAAGGGAGACAATTTGATATAGATCATATAATAATTAGAAGTTATTTTTATTAATTGAAGTAAATATATATATATATATATATATATATATATATATATATATATATTTCAATTCAATCAATGAGACATAGAGCAATAAAGTCATGTTATTTAGATTTTTACTTAATAATAACACTTTAAAATAGTGCTCAAAACTAGACAGAGCTGATATTATAAAACGTTTATTTTATTACAGGATAAGTAAACATTAAGATTTAACCAGAGTTATATAAGAGTGCTCAATAAGACATAGAGCAATAAAGACATTTTATTTAGATTTTTATTTAATAATTACACTTTAAATAGTGCTAAAAAAAGGGAGACAATTTGTATATAGATCATATAATTATCAGAAGTTATTTTTTTTTATTGAAATAAGTAAATATATGTATATATATATATATATATATATATATATATTACAGGGGGACAATTTGTAATTTTTATTAGACCTTATTTTTTTTATTGAAATATATATATATATATATATATATATATATTCAAGGGAGACAATTTTAATATAGATCACATAATTATTAGAAGTTATTTTTTTTTTAATAAATATATATATATATATATATATATATATATATATAAATATATATATTTTATATATATATAATCTATATATGTTCAAGGGAGACAATTGTTATATAGATGACATAATTATTAGAAGTTATTCTTTTTATTGAAATATATATATATGTATATATATATATATATATATATATATATATATATTGACATTTTAGATTTTTCATTGAGAATCATAACATTTAGAATAAAATTATTAAAATTTATATTACATTATGTCATATTCACACAAGAATACCAAAAAAATTGTGGTTATCTAAATTGACGTATACATTTTTTTAACTTATTACCTTGCTCTACTGATGTATTGAGCACTCTACATATAAGTCCTGTCATTTGAATTTCTGTGTATATATTTTAAATATTTACAGTTAGCTCTAAGTCTTACCATCAAATTTCCATACATATTTCCAAAAATTTAACAACTATCTCTACTAATTCATTAATCATTGTATATATTTATCTTTCTGTCTCTCATTATATATCTATCTATCTATCTATCTATCTATAGAATTGAATATGTCTGTCTGTGTGTACATCTGTCAATTTTAGTCTACATATTCCAAATTTTGATAAAAAGGGTACTGAGATTTTGGAAAATCTATGTGATTGGTACTTGGACAGAAATTTGGCGATTGAGGGGTCAAACTTCAATGATTTGGCCTTTGAGAACCCTACAAATCTCCTCCGACAATTATGGGTCTAAACACTTGAAATTTTACATATAGTTTCCTTGGACATGGATCTAACTTAATATCTCATTTGGAGCCCAAAACAATAAATTTTAAGGGTTCATAATAGGGGTCAAGTTTTAAAAAATTAACCGTTTCTCTGCTTTCTTTTTTGTTGGGGAGGGGGGCAGCATACACCGCTAAACACCGGGGCTACGCCAGTAACCCATGCTAGTATAATATATATATATATATATATATATATATATATATATATATAAATGTATTTATTTCAATTTAAAAAAATAATTCTAATAATTATCTGATCTATATACAAATTGTCTCCCTTGATAATATATATATATATATTTATTCATTTCAATTAAAAAAAATAACTTCTAATAATTATGTGATCTTTATACAAATTGTCTCCCTTGATAATATATATATATATTCAAGGAAGACTATGTGAATATAGATAACAATTATTAGAAGTTATTTTTTTAATTGAAATAAATAAATAAATATATATATATATATATATATATATATATTTGAATTAAAAAATAACTTCAAATAATTATATGATATATATACAAATTGTCTCCCTTGAATATATATATATATTTCAATTAAAAAAATAACTTCTAATTATTATGTGATCTATATACCAATGGTCTCCCTTGAATATGTATATATATATATATATATTCAAGGGAGATAATTTGTATATAGATTACATAATTATTAGAATTTATTTTTTTATGCTTAATTGAACTTTAATGCTTAGTTTTTCCATCAATTGTTTGACTTGGGTAATTTTTTTTAATGTATATTTGAAAAAAATCTATGCGCTAGTTGAGATAAGAAATAAAAAAAATTCTTACCTGTTACTTCCCAGGTGTTATCTCCACTTTTTCTCTTTTGTGCTTCTTGCTGAAACTCATGGCAATTTCATGTTTGTTTGTGTTCTTTGTTACATATATATAATTTTTACTGTGATGATTTTTTTCCTTTTAATTATTTAAAAACTTCTTTTTTTTAATAATTTAAAAACTTTTTTTTTTTAATGATATATTTAACTTTCTGGTTATGATCAAACACCCATGTACTACTTTTTTTTTGTAGTTGCATAAGTTAGCTGATGAAAAGGAATACAAGCAGAACTGCATTCATTTAAATAAAGCTAATAGTTTAGAATTTGATTGTACCCAGATGTGCATGTACACAAAGAAAGAAACACTTACTTGAGGACTTCTGTAACTACAGGAAACATGTGGCAGCTAGGATAGCTGATGCTGCTGGATTCAGTTGTTTTTTCCAATCCACATAATTCTCACAATAGCTGATAGTAGAATTCCATCATGATCAAGAGGAGTACCTGAAATTACAAAGATATACACGCAGAAGGAAAGAAAAAGAATACTTACTCTACTTCTATGACAATGATTACTGCCAACACTTCGAGATGCTAATGTTGGAAGAAACAGATAGACATACATCATACACAGTTTGATTGTACCCAGATGTGCTTGAACGCAAAGAAAGAAATACTTGATTCAAACTGCACAAGACATGTGGCAGACAGGAACGGTGATGCTGCTAGGTTTCGTTGCTTGTTCCAATCTATAAAAAAGAGGTGATATTTATAGTGTTGATAATCTACTGCTGTGTGAAAGCTGGAACAATGGAAACAGTTAAATTAAATTTTCAAATCACAAAGACTGAAATCGAAATAGAAAGAAGAAAGGGTGATACTATACTCATCTTCCTGTCGGAGCAGACTACTTGCTAGTGACTGTTCGTTCGCCATTAAACTGGAAAGTAAAAGAAAAAAAAAACGAAAAAAAAAAACAGGTTCCGCTGGGGAAAGCTCTTGTCTGGGCAGCGAGGTGATGAACTCCCGAAAGGAGGGGCACTATATAAAAACAAGCTTTGCTGCGAACATCTCCTAAAAAGCGGTTTCTACTCAGAATAACAGGCGGAGCAGAAAACAGAGGTGTTCTCTCTACCCAACAGGATTCGTAAAGATACCACTAGTTTGTGTTCATAAGACGGCGATGATCGCTCACAAAACTGGCATTCCTACTATCATATCGGAGGACCGTCGTATATAATTGCACTACCATTTCGTATTGGAGGACGGTCATATATAATTGCACTACCATACCGTTTCGGAGTTCGTAGACAGTAGGAATAATAAAAGCGGCCTTAAAGCGGCTTGTGAGCACACAATCTAGTCGAACTCTAGTCGTCCTTAGTCGAGTCGAGGCAAGCATGCATTACATAGTAACACGAGCACGTGTCGCCTGCTTAGAGGGTAGCCCCCTTCGGGAGATTCGAAAGCGCACCTCACAGCGGAAGAGCTTCGGAACCAATCGGACCGTACCCAGACTTGCAGCTATTTGTTAACTTGGAAGTGGAGTCAACACCCCGACACTGAGAAAAGAGCTTTCCAAAAGCTCAAAACCAGGTGCATGCAAAATCGGGGAAACTGGGAGCAGGCTGGGGAGAACACAGGGCCTTGGAGGGAGGCCCATTTTTCTCTTTCGTTCGGTGTACATCTTTCGGGTATTGTTCTCCTTTCAGCCTGCTCCCTTCACGCCTTTTTGCTCGCCACATGCAAGCGTATAAAAAGACGACCAGATGACGGACGCAACAAACTAATGCCGATATTTTCTGGATTTTTTTTTTTTTTGCCAGAGCCCATTTAGCCGTGTAGCTGTTAAACTACAACGTTACACCCCCCTACCACGGTGAGGATAGGGTTGGACTTTAGGGGGGAAAATACACATCAAGAATTTTATCCAACAAAAGCACGGCCTATAAACTGCACAATTGTCACGGTAATTATACAGTTTATCGACCGCCCTTAAATAATATTATATATATACTTTCATCTAACAGATTAAATTAAAAGACGTTAATTTAGATTTAAATTAAAAATATTTTATCCAACAACAGCACGGTTTATAAACTGCACAATTGTCACGGTAATTCTACAGTTTATCGACCGCCCTTAAATAATATTATATATATACTTTCATCTAACAAATTAAATTAAAAGACGTTAATTTAGATTTAAATTAAAAACATTTTATACAACAACAGCACGGTTTATAAACTGCACAGTTGTCACGGTAATTATAAAGTTTATCGACCGGCCTTAAATAATATTATATATATACTTTCATCTAACAAATTAAATTAAAAGACGTTAATTTAGATTTAAATTAAAAATATTTTATCCAACAACAGCACGGTTTATAAACTGCACAATTGTCACGGTAATTCTACAGTTTATCGACCGCCCTTAAATAATATTATATATATACTTTCATCTAACAAATTAAATTAAAAGACGTTAATTTAGATTTAAATTAAAAACATTTTATACAACAACAGCACGGTTTATAAACTGCACAATTGTCACGGTAATTATAAAGTTTATCGACCGGCCTTAAATAATATTATATATATACTTTCATCTAACAAATTAAATTAAAAGACGTTTATTTAGATTTAAATTAAAAATATTTTATCCAACAACAGCACGGTCTATAAACTGCACAATTGTCACGGTAATTATACAGTTTATCGACCGGCCTTAAATAATATTATATATATACTTTCATCTAACAAATTAAATTAAAAGACGTTAATTTAGATTTATATTAAAAATATTTTATCCAACAACAGCACGGTTTATAAACTGCACAATTCTCACGGTAATTCTACAGTTTATTCACCGGCCTTAAATAATATTATATATATACTTTCATCTAACAAATTAAATTAAAAGACGTTAATTTAGATTTAAATTAAAAATATTTTATCCAAGAAAAGTATGGTCTATAAACTGCACAATTGTCACGGTAATTTTTATTGGCTGGGTTTCTAACAGTATTTTGTATAATAAAATATAAAATTAAATATAAAAAGACGTTAAACGTGAAAATCGTGTAAACTACACAAGTGTCGAAATTTGAAAAGAAATTCGACTTGTTTATGAACTGTGCCCATAGTAACAACGTTCATTTGAACACTCGTGCAGTTTACACACCTTAAATAAATGCGTCGTCTACTTGTCTACTTTGAAATGAGGAAAATATAAATACCTTAAATTTGTTTGACATCAGAGAAATAGGCAAAAATAAAGCAGCGGCAGGGCGGCGGTTATCTTTTCAGACGACGGGGGTGGTAAGTGGCGGCCAGTCGTGCTACTTCGGTGATATGTATCAGGCTTTTAACTGGAGAGCGACGACTACATTTATCAAGCTCGCAGCGCGGCGTTTTCGTCTCCTGTGTTCTTCTTCTTCTTCTTCTTCTTCTTTTTTTTTGTAGGTCGGGTGGAAGAATGTCCGTGCGTTCACTGACACAGCTGGGCGAATCTCTTTTCTTCTGTTCGTCTTCTTTCTGGTCCCCTCCTTTTATAATCGTAAACCGGCTCCCAGCGGCTGTCATATTTTAGGCCTTTATTTTCGGCGGGGAGCTCTGCCATTGGTTCATAATTCTTTTTATGGTTTCTTATTTTTCTTTTTCCAAACGGAAGCGATGCGTGGAGCCATGTGCAAACGAAGATTTTTTTTATTTTGTCTCTATGCTGGAGACGTTAGCATCCGGTTGGCATGTTCCCACAAGTTTGAAGAGTGAATGTAGACGTGTGTGCGTCTGTGTATGTGTGTGTTAATGCAAGTGTGTGTGTATGTGGGTGTGTGCGTCGTTGGTGGACGAGAGCGTAGACACATTCTCTGTCTCTTTCGGTCTCTCCCCCCTTTTCCCTCTCTGTCTGTCTATATGAAAGGACACGGAGAAGCGCGCGTGCGCGAGAGCGAGCGAGCGAGAGAGAGAGAGAGAGAGAGAGATATATAGAGAGAGAGAGAAAGAGAGAGAGAGAGAGAGAAGCCGAAACTTTGAAAAGTTTTAAAAAAATTAAAAAATAATTATATATATATATATATATATATATATATATATATATATATATATATATATCATAAGCAGAAATTTATTTTTTATTTTACAAGCTGCCCCAGCGTAGTATTATCTCCAATCTCTCCATGTTAAGAACGGCTTTCTTGGAAGTGTTTTTTTTTTTCAGAAAGCCGTTTTTATCATGGAGAGATTGGAGATAATACTACGCTGGGGCAGCTTGTAAAATAAAAAATATCAAAGAAAACTTCTTCGATATTTTTGGGTAAAATTTGCAAGTTAAATTCAATTTTATCCTATCTTATTAAATTATTGGCTGAAAGTACAGAATAGTTAACATGCTGAAAGTACAGAATAGTTAACATGCCCCTCTCTACATTAAGAATGGCTTTCTTAACTTTTAAGGTAATGATTTCTTAAAAAATTACAATTTAATAACGAAAAAAAAAGTTTGTTTTTACGACCTACCCCAGCGTAGCATAAACACCCCAACCGAAAAGTCTTAGTAAAGAGAGAGGCAGGTAGGTATTTATTTTTTATTTATCTTATTTTTATTTAACATTTGATGTTTTTTTTATTAAATTGTTAGGTTAAAGTACGGAATAGTTACAAAACGCCCTCCTCTCCCCATTTTAAGAACGACTTCCGGAATACCCCCTCCAATCTCTCCATGTTAAGAACGGCTTTCTTGGGAGTGTTTTTTTTTTTTTTTCAGAAAGCCGTTTTTATCATGGAGAGATTGGAGATAATACTACGCTGGGGCAGCTTGTAAAATAAAAAATATCAAAGAAAACTTCTTCGATATTTGTTAAATTCAATTTTATCCTATCTTTTGCTTATTAAATTATTGGCTGAAAGTACAGAATAGTTAACATGCCCCTCTCTACATTAAGAATGGCTTTCTTAACTTTTAAGGTAATGATTTCTTCAAAAATTACAATTTAATAACGAAAAAAAAACCGGTTATTTTTACGACCTACCCCAGACCCCAACCCGAAAAGTCTTAGTAAAGAGAGAGGCAGGTAGAGGGGTGGGTGAAGGGCAGGAGAATTGGCACGTGTCAAACGAAGTTGAAATAAATCCATTTCGTTAACAAACTTTCAAATTCGATTGACACTTATGACACCCACCCCTGCCACCTCATGACAGCTTTTAACGGAAAGTTGATTTGTGTTGGTGTTGGTGTGCTTGAGTATTTGTGTGTACGTGTGTGTTCGTGTATGTGTGTGTTTATGCGAGTGTGTGTGTGTGTGTGTGTTTATCCAAGTGCGTATGTATGTGTGTGTTTTCTGTATGTGTGTTTTTATGCGAGTGTGTTAGAGTGTGTGCTTCTGTCTCTGTTTATGCTCCTGCCCCTCTTTGATGTGGAAGTACATATTCTCTCTCTCTCTCTCTCTCACTCTCTCTCTCTCTCTCTCTCTCTCCATACTTAGTGGCAGGGGCACGGAGAAGCTAAAGAGAGAGAGAGAGAGAGAGAGAGAGAGAGAGAGAGAGGGGGAGGTTTAGTCATCTTACATAAACCATTCTCGGCTGGATTTAAATTTACAAAATATACGCTGAAACGGAAAATTAAGTTCGTGTTTTTATATAGATTTGAAATTAAGTTCGTGTTTTTATATAGATTTGAAATTTAAGAAACAGTAATTTACTATTAATAAAAAATAATCCTAATAATTTTTTTTTCTATATATATATTTCGATTGATTTATGAGTCGACACTCACGGGTTAAATCAAGTCTAGGATGCGAGTTAATGCGACGAATAAATCGACAGTTGATGTTGAATTTTATGAGAAAATCACGATCATGTCATAGTCAATTCGAAAGCGATTTTGAAGCCTTTAAACTGTCATTAATTTATTTCTGGCTTGATGGGCCATCTATTTTACTTTACATTTCAAAATACACGCATTAATATCTCGAAAACGATTTGTCTGTCTGTGCTAATTTTCCTTGCGATATTCGTTTTCAGCATACCTGAACAAACTGAACGGTTCGAGTTTTCCGGGTACGATTTTTCCAGAGACGAGTTTTCCCGGGACAAGTTTTCCGGGCACTGGTATAAGTGCTATGGGTTCATGAGAGCACATCCCATTAAAGTACTTGTAAACAGGGATGCAACACTAAGGCGATGGGACAGACGTTGGAGATTGACCTATAGCACGCACGGGGCCTATTAGATTAGATACTCTTTTTTTTGTTGTTGTTGTGCTCGACGATAAAAACCGACTTCTTCATTTGTGTTTGCTTCTCATTTTCGCTTTTTCTCTGAAAAGTGTTTCGCTAATGTGAAAAAGAAAACATGTTCGAACGTTTGCTGACATTTATTGGATGTGTTCCTACCAGTATTTTGCTTAATTTTCGAGTTTGGAGCGATTATCGAGTCTCACAAGATGTCTGTAAAATGTCAGACACTTCTTTATTGTTCTAACTTAAAACCGTGCGCTACTTTTGTTTGTGTTAAATAAACGTTTTAAAATAAGTTAAAACAACAAAAATGTGATCTAGGTAGGTAGAAGAGTAACTTATCTTGCCTTTGGTAACATTCATTTTCTTATAATATTATTTGTTCACTACTTTTTCGTTTTGTTCTCTTGAATGCGAAATATTCGCCGTGGAATTTCCACGGGTCACGATTATTTCGTTTTATTAATCTTAAGTTTCATAGAATAAAAAGTTCAGACACAACTTTGTCGAGCGATTTATAATCGATTTCATTTAACTTCTGTTTGACCCCGGCACGTACGATCCTTTCTCTCCTTCCCCCACTCTCTCTCTCTTCTTTAGCTTGGTGACAAGCGATATGCTTATGTGTGCGTGCGTGTGTGTGTGTGTGTGTGTGTATGTGTGTACATGCGTGCGTATGTGTGTTGTCGTATTCACCAAAATTAAAAAAAATAAAAACTTTTTTCCCCGACCGACCGGATTAGGGTTGTGAGGTGTGGTTAGAGTTCATGAAAATAAATGTTAGCAATAAAAACTTTTTAAAACCAAGTTAGAAAAAAGAACACAATTTGCTTCCCCCACCAAATTATCATATTATTGGAGCGTCTAAATTAAGATTCTTCTTTTTTTTTTTAGGCGATGTAATAAACCATATTTTAGAGTAGGGTGCCTCCTGTCTTTACTTTGGTTTGTATATTTTTCATGTAGCAAAAATGCTTCCGGGAGATCTTTTTAGGATTCTAAAGGTTTGCCTTTTTTTACACTTTTTATTATCTTCGAAAAATGTACACAAATGTAAACAAGCAGTTTACGATTTGAAAGGCATCGTTAAAATGATATTTTTCGCTAGTTCTTTCAACTTTATATTTTTATTTCATCGTCTTCAAGTCCAATGTAAATAAGTTCTTGATGAGCCGTTCCTCTTAAATAATCCAATTTACCAAATGTACACTTCTAACGATTACTATGATATTGTCCATTGACTACTGTACACACTTTAACCCTTATCCTCGAGTGGCCTCTGGGACTTGATAAGTAGTGATTCCTTTATATAAAAAAAAAAAATTTCACAACTTTGATGGTGAATCTATAGTCAGTCTGTGCTGATTTTCCTTGCAATATTCGTTTTCAGCATACCTGAACACACTGAGGGTTGGCCCCTTTCATATGCCGCCTGTTTAAACATGGTCGCCAGTGATTTACATTTCAAAATACACGCATTAATAAAACTAGCTCCAAAACTAGTAGTCTGTCTGTCTGTGCTAATTTTCCTTGCGATATTCGTTTTCAGCATACCTGAAAAACTGATGGTTGCCCCCGTTCATATATCACCTGTTCAAACATGGTCGCCAAGGATTTGCATTTCAAAATACACGCATTAATAAAACTAGCTCCCAAAATAAACTCTGTCTGTGTGTGCTAATTTTCCTTGCGATATTCGTTTTCAGCATACCTGAACAAACTGAGGGTTTGCCCCTTTCATAGGCCGCCTGTTCAAACATGGTCGCCAGTGATTTACATTTCAAAATATACGCATTAGTATCTCGAAATATACGTATTAGTATCTCGAAAACTATTTGTCTGTGCCTTGCGATAGTCGTTTTCAGCATACCCGAACGATTTTAAAATGGACAGTCCGAATGTTAACGAACCACACACACACAAAAAGACACACACACACACGTAAACTCAGTGAAAGTGTCTACTGTCGATAAGGTAGTTGTAAATTAGATTACTGGCTCTTATGAGTTTTAGTCTAACCATCCTTTACAACTGTGATACAGTAGAACAGTCCGTCTCTGGACAATTAGCAGTGTATCGCATAACTCAATGACAGTGTCGAATGTTGACTAGCTAGTTGTAAGTTAGGTTACTGGCTCTGATGAGTTACACTCTAACAACCCTTAATAACTGTGATATAGCGGAACAGTCCGTTTTTGGACAAGTGGCGGTGATCGCATAACTCATTGAAAGTGCCGAATGTCTATTAGCTAGTTGAAACTTAGATTACTGGCTTTAATGAGTTTCAGTCTAACCACACTTAATAACTTTGATACAGCGGAAGAGTCCGTCTGTTTCGCATAACTCATTGACAGTGTCGCGTGTCGATTAGCTAGTTGTAACTTCGTAGCCGAATGCCCCTTTAAGAAGAGACTTGAAGATAATAATTATTGTTATTTGTATTGTTATTCTTATCGTCCAGCCATGATGCACGTGCAGAAATCCATTTCCAACTCAACTGTGTTAAAAAAAAAACTTACTTCGAGACAAGAACGCCGACACTCGACTTCGAGACGAGTTTTCCCGGGACAAGTTTTCCGGGCACTGGTATAAGTGCTATGGATTCATCAGAGCACATCTCATTAAAGTACTTGTAAACAGGGATGCAACACTGAGGCGATGGGACAGACTTTGGAGATTGGCCTATAGCACGGGGCCTATTAGATTAGATACTCTTTTTGTTTTTGTTTTTGTGCTCAACGATAAAAACCGACTTCTTCATTTGTGTTTGCTTCTCATTTTAACTTTTGCTCTAATAAGAGTTTCGCTAATGTGAAAAAGAAAACATGTTCGAACGTTTGCTGACATTTATTGGATGTGTTGCTACCAGTATTTTGCTTAATTTTCGAGTTTGGAACGATTGTCGAGTCACACAAGATGACTGTAAAATATCAGACACTTCTTTATTGTTCTAACTTAAAACTGTGCGCTACTTTTGTTTGTGTTAAATAAACGTTTTAAAATAAGTTAAAACAACATTTTCTTATATATTTATTTGTTTACTACTTTTTCGTTTTGTTCTTATTGAATGCGAAATATTCGCCGTGGAATTTCCACGGGTCACGGTTATTTCGTTTTATTAATCTTAAGTTTCATAGAATAAAAAGTTCAGACACAACTTTGTCGAGCCATTTTTAATCGATTTCATTTAACTTACGTTTGACCCCGGCACGTGCAGTGCAGAGAACACGACCCTTTCTCTCCTTCCCCCACTTTCTCTCTTCTTTAGCTTGGTGACAAGCGAATGCTTATGTGTGCGTGCGTGTGTGTGTGTGTGTGTGTGTGTGCGTGCGTGCGTGCGTGCGTGCGTGCGTATGTGTGTTATCTGCACGTGCCAACGTCAAACGAAGTTTAAATTAAAATTCATTTCGTCGGTTTCAACAAAATTTAAAAAAATAAAAACTTTTTTCCCGACCGGCCGGATTAGGGTTGTGAGGTGTGGTTAGAGTTCGTGAAAATAAATGTTAGCAATAAAAACTTTTTAAAACCAAGTTAGAAAAAAGAACACAATTTGCTTCCCCACCAAATTATGGTATTATTGGAGCCCCCGCGTCTAAATTAAGATTCTTTTTTTTTTAAAGCGATGTAATAAACCATATTTTGGAGTAGGGTGCCTCCTCTCTTTATTTTGGTTTGTATATTTTTTATGTTGCAAAAATGCTTCCGGGAGATCTTTTTAGGATTCTAAACGTTTACTATTTTTACACTTTTTAATTATCTTCGAAAAATGTACACAAATGTAAACAAGCAGTTTACGAGTTGAAAGGCATCGTTAAAATATTTTTAGCGAGTTCTTTCAACTTTATATTTTTATTTCGTCCTATTCAAGTCCAATGTAAACAAGTTCTTGATAAGCCGTTCCTCTTAAGTAATCCAATTTACAAAATTTATACTTCTAACGATTACTATGATATTGTAACATTGACTACTGTACACTCTTTAAACCCTCGAGTGGGCTCTGGGCCTTGATAAGTAGTGATTCTTTGTAAAACAAAAAATATTTCAATACTTTGATGTGCTAGTTTTCCTTTTCATTTCAAAATACACGCATTAATAAAACTCCCTTGAAAACTATTTGTCTCTGCTAATTTTCCTTGCGATATTCGTTTTCAGCATACCTGAAAAACCTGAGGGTTGGCCCCTTTAATATGCCGCCTGTTCAAACATGGTCGCCAGTGATTTACATTTCAAAATACACGCATTAATAAAACTAGCTCCAAGACTATTTGTCTCTACTAATTTTGCTTGCGATATTCGTTTTCAGCATACCTGAACAAACTGAGGTTTTGCCCCTTTCATATGCCGCCTGTTCAAACATGGTCGCCAGTGATTTACATTTAAAAAAAACGCATTAATAAAACTAGCTCCAAAACTATTTGTCTCTGCTAGTTTTCCTTGCGATATTCATTTTCAGCATACCTGAAAAAAACTGAGGATTGGCCCCTTTCATATGCCGCCTGTTCAAACATGGTCGCCAGTTATTTACATTTCAAAATACACGCATTAATAAAACTATCTTTAAAACTATTTGTCTCTGCTAATTTTCCTTGCGATATTCGTTTTCAGCATACCTTAACGGTTTTAAAATCAACATTTCGAATGTTAACGAAACACACACACACACACACACACACACACAAACAAACAAACACACACACACGTAAACTCAGTGAAAGTGTCTACTGTCGATAAGCTAGTTGTAAATTAGATTACTGGCTCTGATAAGTTTTAGTCTAGCCACATTGTAATACAGCGGAACAGTCCCTCTGTTTGGCATAACTCAGTTAAAGTGTCGACTGTCGATTAACTAGTTGTAAATTCTTAAGCGAAAAGCCCCTTTAAGAAGCGACTTGAAGATAATAATAATTATTATTTGTATTGTTATTCTTATCGGCCAACCTTGCTCGTGCGTTGAAAACAGAAATCCATTTCAAACGGAACTTTTTCAAAACTTAGTTCTTCTTCAAAGAGACAAGAATGCCGACACTCGACTTTTTGTCGCCACCCCGATCGTCGCTCATAAAATGATTCTTTGCCTGGGATCAAAATGGCGAATCTCAATTGTAAATTGAGAAAGTCAAGCTAAATACAAGGACGATTCATATAAATTATAGCTGATTAAAACTTTGTCAAACGAGGAGCGAAACACACACACACACACACACACACACACACACACACACAAAGTAATGATTTGTGTTTTTGTGTGTTCGTGTATTTATGTATTTGTGTGTGTGTTTATGCGAGTGCGTGTATGTGTGTTTATGCAAGTATGTGTTTATGTGTGCGTTTATTAGAGTGTGTGACTCCTCTCAGCTGTCTCCGTTTCTTCTCCCTTCCTCGTTGACGTGATGGGGGAGAGCGTAGACACACATATTTTCTCTCTCTCTCTCTCTCCTCACCCCTTGCCCCTCTTTCTCTCTCTGTCTCTGTCTGTCTGTCTGTCTCTCTCTCTCTATATATATATATATATAGATATATTTATATATATATATTTATATAAACTTAATAGCAGGGGCAGAGAGAGAGAGAGAGAGAGAGAGAGAGAGAGAGAGAGAAGAGGGGAGGAGGTTAGCAGCAAATGGTCTTTGCTAACATTTATTTTCATAAAATTTATGAAAATAAATGTTAGCAATAAAAACTTTTTAAAACCAAGTTAGAAAAAAGAAAACAATTTACTTCCCCAACAAATTATCGTAGTATTGGAGCCCCCGATTCTTCTTTTTTTTAGACGGTGTAATAAACCATATTTTTGAGTAGGGTGGCCAACTCTCTTTATTTTGGTTTGGTGATTTACATTTCAAAATATACGCATTAATAAAACTAGCTACAAAACTAGTAGTCTGTCTGTCTCTTCTAATTTTCCTTGCGGTATTCGTTTTCACCATACCTGAACAAATTGAGGGTAGGCCCCTTTCATATGACACCTGTTCAAACATGGTCTCCAGTTATTTACATTTCAAAATACATTTTTGGATATATTACTATTTTTGACATGACAATTAAGTACGTGATATTGTTTTTGTTTAAAACAAAATTTAAAAAAAATAATATAAAAAAACAGGGTCAATTTTTACGATGTGCCCGAGCATATTATAAACACCCCAACCGCCCCATGTTAAGAACGGTTTTCTATGTTGGGGAGGGGGTGTTTATTCCGAAAGCCGTTCTTAACATGGGGTGATTGGGGTGCTTATAATACGCTGGGGCACGTCGTAAAAATTTAATAAAAAATGTTGGCAAACTCAAAAGCAAGTTCGACAACTCTAGAAAGGGTCGCATCAGTATGTTACACCGTCAAATCACGATATAGTTTTAGAACATATAATGAAAAGTATTTGATTAATATTTAATAAAAAATATTTTGAAAATGTTAAATATTTTTTATCTTCTTTTATTACGCACAGCAAAGTTTCACGGTTTTAAAAAAAATATTTTAATATTTTTTTTAAAATGTAATTTGAGGGTAAAAACGTCAAATCACGATATTACGAATTATTAAAGTTTTATCACGATATTATGAATTATTAATGTTTTCAAAGATTTTTTTAAATATTTTTTTTAAATACTTTTTTTCAAGTTTTACACTTTACACACAACAAAGTTTCACAGTTTTTTTTTTATTTTGCTTTGTTAAGACCGTAATACACTTTCTGAAAATTGTTTCTTTTTTTCTGTTAAATAAACAGTTATCTATATAATTATAAAACTCAAATGACCTTGTCACGATACAATGTTCCGGTTTACGACATCCGGTTGCGCATGCGCGCATAAACATTAACCCATAACAACGTAAACAAATAAACACAAATCGCTTCTTTTGCAGATTTTGACCTGAAATATTAATGTTATTATTTCGAAATTATTATTTAAACGTAATACAGAAATGAACGATGTAAAAAAAAAAGCAGATATATCAAAATTTGTATTTAACTATAATAAGTATTATGGTATCTGTTCAGTGCACATTTACCGATAAGTATGGCCAACGACTTATAATTCAGTAACTGTATTTTTTTTTCAAAAATAATCAATTATAATAAACAGAACGACTCATAGAAATCTATCTATATTCTTTTTTCATTTTAATATACTTTCATAGAAATGTTTCTGTTAGGTCAAAAAAAACAAACATTTTCTTTACGTCACAAGTGTCATAATACATGAATTCCATAGCTAATATAACATACTGACCCAACGGGTCACGGGTAGTCTAGTAAATATATAAAAATGTATATTTTGTTCGTTTACTTTATTTAATCAAATTCGTTCAATATAATTTTCTTTACAAAATAACACATGATTTGACGGTGTAAAATACTGATGTGGTGACCCTTATAGAGTTGTCGAACTTACTTTCGAGTCTGCCGGAAGTGCAAGACTGCCAAAAAGTTTTACCTAAATTAATTTTGATAAAGCATAGAAATAAAAAATACACAATTTTCATAAAATTTTTATTCATGTAAAAATAAAATAAAAACAATGGACATTTATTGGAATGATTTTTTTTTCTGTAAAAACAAAAACAACAAAAATAAATAATAAACATTTTTTTAAAAGAAAGTAAACGTAATTATTGTTCGGAATTTTATTACGTCCACAAAAAAAAGGAGGAATAATGCCTGGAAGGATGGTCTTGAGACAACAAAAGAAACACGACCTCCCTCTCCCACTACAAAAAAAAATTGGTAATCCCTGGGAGTAACATGGCATGACAATAATATTGATACTACATTATCACTATTGCCGGCTTTTGTTAAAATTGGCACTTATTTGTTTACAAAGCCATTTGACGGAAGTGACGTCAGACAAATTTAAAGGTACGGATGGCCAACAGGTACTTGTACAGTTTAATCAAGATATTAAAAAAATGAAAATATCGATAAAAAGTCATAGTTTACGTATCCGTTATGGAATAAAGATCTCTCCGCAAAAATTTCACCAAGTAGTTTTTTTTTTTAATTTTTTTACGGCTAAAAACAATTTGTTATGATACCGAGCAAAAGGTTCGATTTTTAGGAAGAAAAGCTAGTATTAAAGATGCGGAGGGAGTGTCACTGTTGTGCAGAAGTGCCAAATAATCTTTTATTTATACTTCTATAACAAAATTATAATCTTTATAATAAAAATATGGACAATTCTACACTATTGGGACGAAATTTCGGAAATGGTAATATTGAATTTCACATGAAAACAATGGTATCTATGTATTCCTTGTATTTTTAAAATGATTATATCCAAAAATTACGAAAATCGATACGGTAGAAAATTATTTATTAAAGAAAATAAAATAGAATTTGATGAAAATGATCGTAAGACATAGGAGAGTTCAAATAGGAGGTAATTTTCCATTTCTATTTAAACAAGATGGCGGCAATTTTTCACATGCTAAAACGATTAAAGTTGTTTTTTTTATAATTCAGTAATATTCAGGAACTTAACATTCTAATTAATTAAAATTGACAAAAAAAAATCAATAGAAACCATTGTTTTTATCTGAAAACTATTTATCGACTAAAAAATTTTGTTCTGATAGTGTAGAAGTGCCAAAATATGCTTATGCAGTTATTTTTTTTTTAATCTTTAAATTTGTCTGACTTCATTTTCGCCGAATGGCTTTGTAAACAAGGGAGTGCCAATCTTAACAAAAGCCCTATTGCCAAACCAAAAAGGAGGAGATAATATCTAGGAGGATGGTCTCGTGACAAGAAAACGGACGCTACTCTATCAACCCCTCATCCGGAACAATACAACCTGATAGTTTTTATCCTACAAGTGTTATTTTAGTATTCGCTGTAGCCATGGGAGTGATACACGGGCAATTACTGATGGTCATTTTAAAAATGGAGAAGTATAATAAACGTGATGGTGAAAAGAAAATAAATGTTGTTGTTTTTTTGCCATTCATCAGGGGAAAACAGAAGATTTTTATTTCTATGGGGTGCGGGTCAACTTGCTTTTAGTGCCTATTTTCCAAAAAAATGTACAGACATCTTTAATTAGTAAAATTAACACAAACAATTGTAAAAAAAAAATGTAGTCAAGTGTGTGTCTGTGTCAATCGGCCAGGTTTTATTTCTTCCAGCCAGGTATGGATTTGTGTCAATCAGCCAGGTTTTATTTCTTCCGGCCAGGTGTGTGTCTGTGTCTATCAGTTGGGTTTTATTTGATCTTGTCAAGTGTCAGGCCCAGTACTCAAAACCTGATATTGAACAAATGTCAGAGAAATTATCTTTCTATACGAATGCTCAAAGACATGACTTGATTTCTTACGCTAAAGTAAATAATAAACATTTTGTCCATTTTATTGGGGGGGGGGTAATAATATTCTACAGATGATGTGTAAGTAATTTCTGGCTTGAATTAAATTTTAAGGACAAAAGCCAAGTATTTATGCTTCTTCTGTCTTTCAAGGGAACCATTAATATTCTCTGGCGGCCCTGTCATATCAAAGACCCTGAACATTTTTACATACCAAACAGATAACATTGGCATAAACTGTAGGAAATGATGTAAAATTCATTTCCAGCTCCCTGTTTCCCTAACAGTACCAACATACAGAATTTAAATGTAATGTGAACAAACATCTTGCTTCTAAACCCCTATAAATCTGGCCCCTACCACAGTAGTCCCTTATGCTTCAGTGGCAATGTGTCTTGTTTAGAGTAAATAAAAGTTAAAAAATGAAAAAGAAAATGATGTTGAAAGTCAGCAATCCCCTGACAGGCTTATCTTCATTCTCATTTGCGATTTGACATAACCTTTTCGAGCATTCTGATGGGCATTTCAAACAGGAGCGACACAATGAACGCGACGCCATAGGAGATCGTAAGATGACCAATGAAAGCATAGATCTGGAATAAAAAGGAAAAAAAAATAAAAGTGATTTTAAGGATTTAAAGTTTTGGTAATTTATTCTGGTTAGGCAAAAATCAAATATCGAAAAAAGAATAATTAAAACAGAGATGACCAACGAAAGCGTAGATGTGGAATAAAAACAAAAAATTAAAAGTGATTTTTAACATACTAAGGATTTAATGTTTTGGTAAATCATTCTGGCTAGGCAGAATCAAATATCCAAGACTTTGGAATTCCATTCCATGTCCCTGCTTCCCCAACTGTACTGGCGTGCAGAAGTTCGAGTGCAACGTGAACCGACATCTTGCTGCCCAAATCCCTACATAGTACCCCAGTAGTTGTTGCCCCTGATAGTAGCCCCCTACATCAAAGTGGCAATGTGCCTTGTTTGGGTTGAAAATGTAATTAAAAAAAAATATGATAAAGATGTATAAAAAGTGAAAACTTACAGTCGTTGCATTTGATAGGTAGAGTGGGGTCATGCTCATCCTCATACCAACCATGATGATAATGGGATGGAGGAGATAAGCACAATACGTTAAACGGTTCATTATGATCCAGAACTTCCAGGAAAGGATGTGGCTGATCATTCCTTAAAAGAAAAAAAAAAGATTTGTGTTAAAGCTGCATTTGAATAAAAACTGGCTAGGCAGAATCAAATATCGATTGCATAAGTCCCCCGATACAAATAAATAAAAAGAAATACACTAGCAAATAATGTAAAATAAACTTACGTTAAAAGAAAAGAAATTACTTTTTTAGTGTGCGCAAAGGTGGCTGTCTGCATGAAAGAAGGAAGGGAGGAAAAAGGTGAAGACTTGAGAGCGTGAAAGAAAGAGTCCTACTACGTGTTGTGCTGAAGTAAGAGAAAGAGAGAGTCAAATAATGTTCCTTGGCGTGCAAGAAAATCTGTCATCTCAGCTACTGAATTCACTCGGCGAGCGTTCGCCTTGTGACTTGTCTTTCTGCTGGTGTCTGTTGTCTCTCTCTGACGAGAGAAGTTCTTGCTGTTTTATATTTTTTTAGAGGCTCCCAGAAGCTTGCAAGAATAAGTTTTTTAAATCGAGCCCTGATTGGTCAAAAAATCATATTTTTTATGAAGAAACATGCTTTCAACTACGGCCATTTCTCAAACATTCCGGCTTTTTGACCCAAGAGGTGTGGGTGGATGCTGTAATGCCCACGCAAATGAATTTATAAATTTCAATTTGTGCGTGTGCCTTAGAAAAATAAAAAAAAAAGAATAGCACCAAAGGCAATGACAATGAATAAAAGCTGGATAGGCAAAATCAAATATCAGTTTGTGAGATTCATAGCTAGAAAGGAACAAGGATTTGTATTAAACTTAAATGTCTTAGGATAAGAAACAATTGAGGAATAAGTATTGTTTTAAAGAAACTGAATGAGGTACTATTTTTAACTTTAAAGAACATTGTGCAAAAACAATGAATACAAACTGGCTAAGCAGAATAAAATATCGATTTCAATACTCATTGCTAGTTGAATTTTACTTTGATTTAAATAGTGATACCTAGAAGCGAACAAGGGTTTGTATTAACCTTAGAAGTCTTAAGATAACACATTTGAGGAATAAGTATTTTTTTGAAAGAAACTGAAGGAAGCAGTTTTTGATTCAAAAAACAGTGGGCAACAACAATGAATAAAAACTGGCTAACCAGAATCAAATATCAATCTGTGAGATTTATTTGTTTCTTGATCATTACTTACCTCCATTGCCTGATGCACAGATGATTATGACCCAGCTTACTGCCATCGCCCACAGTGGGTGGGATACTACTTCATAGGCTGTATACTGGCTATTTAACCAGGTGAGCGGGTTTTCCTTATTCATTGTGTATTTGATGTATGCCAGAAAAAGGCAGGTGCAGACCGCAAAAGTCCATCCACACAATTGGAGGCACTGGAGAAAAATTAAGAAAGAAAATCATTACATATATATATATATATATATATATATATACTTAGGGAATAAGAACAAGAGTCTAAAGAGCAGAGTATATTTTAATGTATTAGTAAATTCATTAATACAATCAAAATAAAAAGAAAGAAAACAGTGCTCGTTGTAATGTAGATATATAATAAGCTCGATAGGCATATATATTCTAGAGCTATTTTAATATTGAGTAAGATGATTGATAATTTATAATTAAAATTAAAAGTATCCAATGACGATGGGATTTACATTTTTGGATTTTACCGTCATTGGATACTTTACCTTTCACCAGACTATCCATTCACATGAAATCACCGTTTTCTTCACCATATTCCTTCTGCTTTACTTATCAAGTAAGATCTTTGACTTACTTGCAGTTTCATCAAATACTTTTGTATGCAAAATCAGATCCCGCATTTTGTTAATTCCTACCCTCTGATAGGAAGGAAAGTATTTCTTCGAAATTTCACGGATTAAGGACTATCCACTTATTATTTCCTTTTCAGATTAAATATGTTTTTAACTCTTTTTAAAAGTGTTTTTTAACATGTTTAATTAACTATTTGCTCTTATTATAAGCTCTATCTCCTATTTGGTTTTATCGAGCTTTTACATCTGGTTGAGATAATTTTATAAATATTAATTCTTTAATATTTATAATATACTTTAATTTTACCATCTTGGATCATTTTGGTAAATTTAATTGTAATTTTTATTTTATATATATATATATATACATTAGATAGATCCTATGTTGAGAGAAAAGATATCTGGCTACTAACCTTTGGGAAACTGCGTTTTCTGCTCTTTTGCTGCAAGAAATATCCCAAGATGATTCCGATGAGAAAAGGACTAATTCGGCACCAAGGTTTCGTGTAGATGTCATCATTTATCACGCTACTGGAAACAGAAAAATAAATTGATTTGCAGGTAAGAAAATAGGAATGTGTTCTGATGAACTCTTTTCACTTGTAACCCATCGACGTACATATCCCTGACAAACCCGCTTAGCAATAACATCTCACCCCTTCACTGTTGATGTCCCTAAATGCCAGAAAGCTTTCTATTCTAATAATTTCTTCCCTCGAGCAGCTAAACTTAGGAATTCCCTTCCTGCTACCTACTTCCTAGGTCGTACTGATATGCAGAAGTTAAAATGTAACATAACCCAACATCTTGGTAATCTTTCCTAGACATGGCCCCAAATAGTAACCCCTTACGCCCAAGTGACTATATGCTTTGTAAGGAGTAAAAAAAAAAGCATAACGAAAAGCTATAAGGTGGAAAATTAATTTTGGCCGACATTTGAATTACCTTCGTCACGTGACGTACGCAACAGAACTTAATTATCTCCCTTGTCTACATCTGTTGTTTTTTCTTTTAGTAAGCGTAATATAGTAATTTCGCTCCATTTGACAAATTTCTTTTTATATTAATAATTATTTTTCTACTCTTTTTTTATGTAGGAGTCACCACTTATCAAGGCCCGGAGGCCATTCGAGGGTAAGTGTTATTGAGTGTACAGTAATCAAGGGCATAATATCGTAGTAAAAAAAAAATCTCCTTACTGTGCGCTTGGGTCTGGTAATCGTTGCCAAAGAATCACACTAGAGACGATGTAAGCACTGAACATCATGACGATTGTCAGGAACGCAAAAGATGGAAGCCTAAAAAATAAATAAATAAAATTGTTTATAAAATTAACGCAATACTGAAAAAACAAGAACATTACTTCTTGAATTGGAAGCCATGTTTAATTTCAGAAGAGTTTCCGATGGCTAGCTATTCTGTACAAGTCCTGGATATGAAAAATTTTCAATGGGTAGCTGTTCTGTACAAGTCCTGGACTTTATGATTTTAAAAGCAAAAGAACAAAAGATCCTTCTCATGTTGACACGAAAAAATTATGTGTTGGTATGCTAAATGATTCAATTTTTATGGAGAAATTCTGGTTTCTGATTGGTTGGTAACAGAACGTGAATTAATTTGATTCGTCAGTTCTAATCGGCAGCATTTGTCAATAGAATATCCCAACTTTCAGTGAGCATATCCCATTAGATACCAAAAATATTACAATAGGAGTCACCACTTATCAAGGCCTGGAGGCCACTCAAGGATAAGGGTTAAAGAGTGTACAGTAGTCAATGGGACAATATTGTAGTAATCGTTAATAGTGGAAATTTGGTAAATTGGATTACTTAACCATCAAGAACTTGTTTACATTGGACTTGAAGACGACGTATTGTAGTCAGTTGGAAAGCAGGCAAACGGAAGACAGTTCCACAGGTGTGCAGTTCTAAGAAAGAAGCTTTGTTCATGGAATCTACATTTAGGTTAAGGCACAGATAAAGAGATATTGATATTGGTTTCAGTTAGATGAGTGTTTTTCGTGAAAGTTTGGCAAGGGGGACCAAAGATTGGAGCTCATCCGAGCACTTGCGATTACATTCACACACATACGGATATGCAAATATATAAACTTTATATATATATATATATATATATATATATATATATATATATATATATAATAGAAAATATCCAGAACGACGTGGGTAATGTATAATATATCTAAAAAATGTACATATCTGGACAATACATATCGGATGAGGTGTGATTATATTATTTTTTCAATTTTATACATATATTTATATACACCTTATATATTTTTCATTAATTAATAATTATAGAGATGATACAACTAAATGAAAATACAAATACATCGAGGACATTGCGAAGGCTGCTGCAAGTAAGATGGGCTCCCTCTATCGTGCTAGAAGACTACTCACACCTGAGAGTATCCTGTACCTCTACAAGGCCACACACACACACACACACACACACACACACATATATATATATATATTGTGTACAGAAAGTTGTTAGATGAGACAAGTCATTGGTACCGTCGGTTTCAAGCCCGATAGTTACGAGTTTAAGATATCCATATCAAACAGAGACGAGCATTGGCTGAAGAGAGTTTGATATGGATATCTTAAACGGTCCTAACTATTGGGCTTGAAACCGACGGTACCAATGACTTGTCTCATCTAACATTCTGTACACAAAATATAAAAACGCTCTTATATTTCGGATTTTCCTTTTAATTGAGCACTCTGCTGAATTTCTTTAAAAAAACTAATCATATATATATATATATATATATATATATATATATATATATAGGTTCAGGTTTGAGGTGTTAAAAAATATTACAATCTACACGGTATATAAAAAGTTTTAAAGAATAGTAAAACCCTCCTCCGAGAACCCTCCCCCCCCACCTCGTCCTCCTCCAAAAAAGCCTTTGCCGGACATACAAAAAATACTTGATTCTGGTTAGGTAGTTTTTGTTGTTGGTAGTTTTAGCATATCATTATGAAGAAAAAAATGTCAATCGCTTTTATTTCTTCCAAAATATACTTTGTCAGGATCAGAATTATTTTCAAATGACCTCCATCTTAAAGAAAAGTTTAATACAAAATTTATTGTGTGTGTACTCACAAAATAAACTGGCAAAGGATTATGGGAGATATGATGAAAAATTGCATATCATTCGCCAAATACCAAGTCCAAAACATACACTGAAAATAAAAAAATAGCAAAACAAAAAAAATATTTAGTAAAGAATTGAAAGAACAAACAAACAAACAAAACCTGCTAACTAAGAGCAAACCCTTGTGTTTGTAGCATTTCGATAAAAATAGATTTTTAGTCGCATGAAAGCGACTCTATAAGTCACTCCGTCTGTCTGTCCGTAACACTTTTGTGCTTGGCCTTTTTGGTTAAGATCAAAGGTCTGTTGTTAATAGATGCTGTTCTTAGCTTTTTAAGCTTTTCTTGGCCTTTTAGCCAAGATCAAAATCTCAAATCCCTCGACACAAATGACATTTTATTAATATTGTTATCTTTTTTGTATTTTTGATATGATTTAAAAAATGTTTTAAAATTGGGTTTAAGTAGGACACCCCTCCCATCACACACATAAATACAAATTTAAAGGAGTAACCATGATAAAAGATGTTGGCCGAGAGAAAAATCATTTAAAATTTACAACAGAGACGAGACGGATCAACCAACCTCACCATCCCCCCCCCCCAGTTCTATCTCCCCTCTTGCCGGCTTTGGCGCCACTTCTTTTAGGCGCCAAAGTCGGCTCCCCACTTTGGACGCCGACTCCACGTCACTCATTTTGGCGATTTCCAAACACAAAGAGAGCCGTTTAAAATACATAACAACCTACTGAGCAAACCAAGCGTAGAGCTGAATGTACTTTGAATACCTCTAATAGAGAGAGAAAACCTTGAATAACAACATAGGTTTAACATTAACAAAAACCAACTAAGAATTGTCCTAGTGACATATGACCGAGTGGTCCTAGACGTTGTATCAAAGTTTACAATTACTTAAAGGTGCTGAGTTCAATCCTGAACGAAGGCAGTGGAAAGTAACATTCAAAACAGGGAATCAGTGACTATGTCCCAGAGCCTAGCTGGAGTCCGAACACGGTACCCCCGTAATAATAATAAAGGGTTGGGTTCGAGACTCCTAACAAACGGTTCCCCAGTTCGATACAAAACACCTGATGAGAGCCAGAGGGCAAAACGGCCGAAACGTTGTGACTATAACAACCAAGATGAGGAAGTCAGTCCGACAATCTCAATATATATATATATATATGTACTTTTTAATTATTTAAACACTTTAGCTTTATAAAATGTTGCATTTGTATTGACCTAAATGTTGTTTAGTTTTCGAAACATTGAAATATGGGTAAGGGGGAGGGGGGTAAAATACCTAAAAAAAACTATTTCCCCTCACATATTTAACGAAAACTGAACATTCAAAGTATAGGAAAACAATGCCACAACAACAAAAAAAAAAAGATGAGAAATTATTTTCAAAAGAAATACAGATGATTTATTCAGCTAACTGTATTGTCCCGTCTTACCCCATTACTTGGGGCAAAACGAGACAAATCTATATCTTTTTCGGAAAGAACATGATTTCAGCAGAACCATAAAAATAGATCAAAATAGATAAATTTTGAATACTTACCTCTTTTCGATGTACGGGGCTGAATAAAACAATGGTAGACGTTGGCGGCAACGCGTTACCACATGATCTCTTTAATTATGGGATCATATTTTTAATAATCACGTAAATATAAACAAAGTTTCATTCCATAACGGATACGTACAATGTAAACTTTTCTCGATATTTTCATTTTTTTAATGTCTTGATTAAACTGTACAAGTACCTAGGCTTCGAGGCTATTTGCACAACTAAACGGCAATTCTGCCGATTTCTCCCTCTGATTCTAATCGGCAGGTACTCGAAATAAAATGGCGTCTCCAGTTTCGGCGATAAACTGTAGAAGCACTGATTTTTTTTATTTGATCGTTCTAACGAAAAAAAAAAGCTGAGAAAAGATAAACAAAAAGAGAGAAAATTACCCCATCTTCCAGCTTGAAGATGTTGTTGATGTAGAGTAAGTTTGTCCACCATCGACTCTGGCAGATCTCGCTGAAGTCAGACTGCCAATATGGCCCCTCAAACAGATTCGGAAGAATAAAAGTATAGACCATGAGGATCACCGCATAACAAGGGGTCAGTCTGGAAAGGAAAAGGGGACACTCATTATGCTGTTACCGAATGGGGTTTTAGACATGTGAGATGATGAAGGCCGGAGGGCAAAACGGCCGAAACGTTGTGACTATAACAACCAAGATGAGGAAGTCAGTTCGACAATCTCAATAAATTGAAATCCAATATTTCGATTTTCAAATTTCGCTCTTATAACGAAGAAGCCTCCAATTTTTTAAATGGGAAGAGAGGGACCCCATGTTTTGAATGACGGCATCTTTTAGCAGTTTACGTTATCTAATGTTAAAAATACAACAAAAAAAAACACTAAAAAAATCCCCCAGGGCAACGCCGGGACATGGGTCCTGCTAATTAAAAACTAGACTTACCTGAGATAACGCCGTACATACATGAGAATCACCGTCTTTAACCCAATGTTTCCTTTGCGATAATAATTTTCCAAAAAAAAGTAGGTGACCAAAATCCCACTGAAATAAAATTAAAATTCCTTTTAGACTAACAGGGATTTCCAATTTAAAAAAAAAAATTGACAAAAATAACGTATGATTATCAAGAGGTTAATCAGTGCAAATATACAACATATTATAGATGGATGAGAGCGTTTCGTATATGTAAGTGTGTATATATATATATATATATATATATATATATATATATATATATATATACATACAGGGGGGGTTTAGAGATTACCATGTAACAACTTTGAATCCCTGAAATACAAAATCATGTCCGACCGGTCGAAGAAGAAATAAACGTATCATCATGTGGTTTTGTATCTGCGTCTTCTGTGTTCATCATTACAACGAGAAAGGTAACGTGTTTATATTATATATATAATTATTCAGAATAATGAAATACAATAAATCTACTGGTGTGCAAATCCAGTGATTATCGGTCTGACAAAATATTATTGGGTGTAATATTTTATATAAGACTATCCCAGTTAAATAAAATTGCTCAATATACTAGATAGAGCAAATAAATCATAATTTAGGAATTTAAAATTTGTGATTTGAAAAAGTTAAATTTCAAATATAGAAATTTTATTGCATGCAAGACAAAGAATACAATATAGTAAAATTTTTGCTAATATTTTTCCTCGGAGGAGATGTATAAACATCGAAAACTCATGGGTTAAGGAAATATATTTTACTATACTGTATTCTTTGTCTTGCATACAATAACATTTCTATATTTGAAATGTAACTATGTAATATATTGCTGCTGGGCATTATGTAGACGTTCAGTGTGAATGAGGAGCCTGCGATATTATTGTAGCCCTTTTTTTAAAACTGTAAAAGTATTTATCTAAGTAATCTGGTTAATGTAGTGTCAGAATATATCTGGTTATTACGGTTTATCTCTAATATCCTTATAGCAGTATGTGACATATTTTCATTGTGTGGATTGTATGGACACCCGGTGCGAACGGAAACCCCACGATATAACTATACCATCTTCAGACAAAATAGATACTACATTTGGATCCTAGCTAGAAGTCCAAATACAGCCCAAAAGCAACATCATTTTTTTATTGATTTTTTTTTTACATGGTTGTCACCACTTATCAAGGCCCGGAGGCCACTCGGGGATAAGGGTTATTGCTTTGATAAAGTGTCTTACTTAGTGGCATTCATTCATCCATTAGTCTGGACGATTTTTTTTTACATAGCATCTTCGGTGGTCGGGAGATCCTATTTATTAAAGAAGAGGTATATAGAAGGTGACAACATACTACAAACATTAAATTAGCATATCTATATGTTACTTATTTAATTTTCGTAATATGTTATCACCTTCTAGCCTCCTTTTTAATAAATAGGATCTCCCAATCAAATGATGTATAATCTGGAAACCGTGACACACATACGTACGTACATTAAAGGTAGTACGGTATTAATATATAGATTACTAGCAGTTGGGGGTAATTTGCGTAAAACACGTTTAAATATGATATTTTAATTTGTCCATATTTCGTATACATTATCATAGAGTCATGATTTCAAAAGTAAAAAAAAAGTGTTTGGGTGCCATCAGCTAGAATCGAAACCGAGACTTTATAATTCAAAGCTGGTGACGTTACCACTGTACCAACGTGACACACATATAAACCAATTAAAAATAAACTAAGATGAATGTACAAAATGTTTAACAATTTTTTTCAATCAATTTGACCCCTTAAAAACAATTTTAACAGATTCATAAAAGAACGGCCCGTAGAAAACACAATCATTCGAGGCCTCTAGGGCTGCTCTGCGACTTTTAGTTTCGGAGGAGATAGAGTTTGAAAATATGGAAACAGGCAGACAGACCGACAGACAGACAGACATATAACAGTTTATATATTAGATGTATGAAATTATATATAATTTCATTAAATGTACAAAGCCGAAACTGTGTCATTCAAAGCTGGTGACGTTACCACTGTACCAACGTGACACTCATATGAACTGATTAAAAATAAATAAAGACGAATGTACAAAATGTTTAACGTTTTTTTTAATTTTGACCCATTTTTGACCCCTTAAAAACTATTTTAAATGGCTAAGGACCCATAAAAGGCTGCTGCAAAGAAGGTGGGATCCCTCTACCGTGCTAGAAAACTACTTACGCCTGAAAGTATCCTGTACCTCTTAAGGCCACCATTCGCCCATATATGGAGTACTGTTGTCACATTTGGGCCGGTGCATCAGCTGCTTGTCTCTCACTCCTGGACAGGGTTCAAAAGAGAGTCGCCAACCTGATAAATCATGAACTGTCATCTAAGCTTCAGCCTCTGTCCCATCGACGAAATGTTGCATCCCTCTGCCTTTTCTACATGTACTTTTATGGTGAATGCTCTGACGAACTACAAGCACGTGTACCTCCTCGACGTGACTACCCTTGACAAACTTGACAAGCAACTAAGTCCCACCCCTTCAAAGTAGAGATCTCTAGATGTAAGAGAGCCTTCTACTCCAGTCATTTCTTCCCCAGAACCGCTAGACTTTGGAATTCCCTTCCGGGTCCCTGCTTCCCCAACTGTACTGTCATGCAGAAGTTCAAGTGTAACGTGAACCGACATCTTGCTGCCCAACTCCCTATATAGTACACCTGTCGCTTATGTCCCCGATAGTAGCCCCCTACTTTAAAGTGGCACTGTGCCTTGTTTGGGGTGAAAATTGATTGAAAAAAAAAGAACGGTTTGTAAAAAATCCAATCGTATGAGGCCCCAAATGCCGCTCTGCGACTTGGAGACAGACAGATAGACAATCATATAGCCGTTTATGTATTAGATTGAAAAAAAAATACTTATATTAATACACAAGCATAAAGATTCTGGTACCTGAGCAGAAAGAAAGTATCCACTGCGAAGGGCGCAGCTAACACAGCCTGGAAGGTGAAACGCTGATATAAATCAATTCCATCGACAATATTTTCTGGAAAATAAAATAAAACGAATTTCTAGAGAATTTGGTGTTAGATTCGTGCGGTTGTAATTTTTACATTTGTAGCAGTTTTTTTCGGTCAATTTTTACGACGTGCCACAGGCGCATTATAAGCACCTCAACCTCTAGGTGTATCAGAAACCACCATTAAAAATGCGTGATAAGAACTTGAATAATTCAACATACTATCTTTCCAAGCTTATAACTACTTGAAAAATGTAATTCAAACCCTATTTTTTTTTTCAATTGAATAAAAATAACAGGTTTAATAGCAAATTATGCAATATTTTTTTTTAAATCGGTTTTCTTTAAAGAAGATTTAAAAGAAAATCAACGAAATTTTACTTACTTCGATTATAATATACATATATATATATAAATTAGAAAAAAATCATTAGCCTATAAAAAATACTATTCAATGGGTAATTCCATTCTTCATTGTTAAGAATTTATCCATATTTATACTTATATTCCATGTCCTTTTTAAATAAAATATTTTTTTAAACAGGGATTAAAAAAAAACACGCTAACTCAGATGTTTTTCAATGTTCAAATAAAGCCGTTCTTAACATGGGGAGGTTGAGCCAACCTCCCCATGTTAAGAACGGCTTTCGGAATAAACACCCCGACCTTTCACAAAACGAGGCAAACAAACCAAAACAAAGAAAAAAAAATTATTAAATTTTGCAGAATAAAAACTCCTTATTTTAAGGGAGGCATCTCTATTTTAGTAAGAATTGTGAGGAAAAAAATGAATTATTTCTTCAACTATTTTATTTAATGTGACAAAGTTATATAATACTAGCATGGGTGGCCGGCGTTGCCCGGGTGTTTGGAGGTGTATGCTGAGTAAAAAAAAAAGGTCAATATTTTTAAACTTTGACCCCTATTATGACCCCTTAACATTTATTGTTTTGGGCTCAAATCAAATTATTAAGTGAGATCCATGTCCAAGGAACCTATATCTAAAATTTCAAGTTTTTAGACCCAAAATTGTCGAAGGAGTTTAGTAGAGTTCTCAAGAGTAAAATCGTTGAACTTCTACCCCTTAACAGCCAAATTTCCGGCCGAAAACCGATCACCTAGATTTTCCCAAATCTCAGTACTCTGTATATCTAATTTCGAGTCGGTAGACTAAAAATTAACAGAATTATTGCGTAGGGAAATGTACACAGACACATAGACAGACAGACACACACACAGATACGTTCACTTTTATATATAGACTTTTATATATATAGATTAATTTCCCAAATTATATTTGCATATTATCTGAACTCAAAATTTTTTTTTCTTCTAAAGTATGCATTACTTCTAGCTAAAATTAATACATAACCCTTTCAATTTTATAAAAGTTGCATTATAACAAAAAAAAGTCATACACAGACGTCACGTGGGAGGTACAATTTCTGTATTTGATTGTAATGGACAATTTCTAAGTTCACACAAGATAAGATGCTACATGCCCAAGACAAATCAACGTGTATTCAATTGAACATTTCTAAGTCCAAACAAGAGGGAACGTAGGTATAGGTAGATGAGAATCCTATAGACCAACTCATCTCAACGTGTATTCAATTGAAAATTTCTAAGTCCAAACAAGAGGGGACGTTGGTATAGGTAGATAAGGATCCTAAAGACCAAGTCATCTCAACGTGTATTCAATTGAAAATTTCTAAGTCCAAACAAGAGGGGACGTTGGTATAGGTAGATAAGAATCCTATAGACCAACTCATCTCAACGTGTATTCAATTGAAAATTTCTAAGTCCAAACAAGAGGGGACGTTGGTATAGGTAGATGAGAATCCTATAGACCAAGTCATCTCAACGTGTATTCAATTGAAAATTTCTAAGTCCAAACAAGAGGGAACGTAGGTATAGGTAGATGAGAATCCTATAGACCAACTCATCTCAACGTGTATTCAATTGAAAATTTCTAAGTCCAAACAAGAGGGGACGTTGGTATAGGTAGATAAGGATCCTAAAGACCAAGTCATCTCAACGTGTATTCAATTGAAAATTTCTAAGTCCAAACAAGAGGGGACGTTGGTATAGGTAGATAAGAATCCTATAGACCAACTCATCTCAACGTGTATTCAATTGAAAATTTCTAAGTCCAAACAAGAGGGGACGTTGGTATAGGTAGATGAGAATCCTATAGACCAAGTCATCTCAACGTGTATTCAATTGAAAATTTCTAAGTCCAAACAAGAGGGAACGTAGGTATAGGTAGATGAGAATCCTATAGACCAACTCATCTCAACGTGTATTCAATTGAAAATTTCTAAGTCCAAACAAGAGGGGACGTTGGTATAGGTAGATAAGGATCCTAAAGACCAAGTCATCTCAACGTGTATTCAATTGAAAATTTCTAAGTCCAAACAAGAGGGGACGTTGGTATAGGTAGATAAGAATCCTATAGACCAACTCATCTCAACGTGTATTCAATTGAAAATTTCTAAGTCCAAACAAGAGGGGACGTTGGTATAGGTAGATGAGAATCCTATAGACCAAGTCATCTCAACGTGTATTCAATTGAAAATTTCTAAGTCCAAACAAGAGGGAACGTAGGTATAGGTAGATGAGAATCCTATAGACCAACTCATCTCAACGTGTATTCAATTGAAAATTTCTAAGTCCAAACAAGAGGGGACGTTGGTATAGGTAGATAAGGATCCTAAAGACCAAGTCATCTCAACGTGTATTCAATTGAAAATTTCTAAGTCCAAACAAGAGGGGACGTTGGTATAGGTAGATAAGAATTCTATAGACCAAGTCATCTCAGCATGTATTCAATTGAAAATTTCTAAGTCCAAACAAGAGGGGACGTTGGTATAGGTAGATAAGAATTCTATAGACCAAGTCATCTCAACGTGTATTCAATTGAAAATTTCTAAGTCCAAACAAGAGGGGACGTTGGTATAGGTAGATAAGAATTCTATAGACCAAGTCATCTCAACGTGTATTCAATTGAAAATTTCTAAGTCCAAACAAGAGGGGACGTTGGTATAGGTAGATAAGAATTCTATAGACCAAGTCATCTCAGCATGTATTCAATTGAACATTTCTAAGTCCAAACAAGAGGGGACGTTGGTATAGGTAGATAAGAATTCTATAGACCAAGCCATCTCAGCATGTATTCAATTGAAAATTTCTAAGTCCAAACAAGAGGGGACGTTGGTATAGGTAGATAAGAATTCTATAGACCAAGTCATCTCAACGTGTATTCAATTGAAAATTTCTAAGTCCAAACAAGAGGGGACGTTGGTATAGGTAGATAAGAATTCTATAGACCAAGTCATCTCAACGTGTATTCAATTGAAAATTTCTAAGTCCAAACAAGAGGGGACGTTGGTATAGGTAGATAAGAATCCTAAAGACCAAGTCATCTCAGCATGTATTCAATTGAACATTTCTAAGTCCAAACAAGAGGGGACGTTGGTATAGGTAGATAAGAATTCTATAGACCAAGCCATCTCAGCATGTATTCAATTGAAAATTTCTAAGTCCAAACAAGAGGGGACGTTGGTATAGGTAGATAAGAATTCTATAGACCAAGCCATCTCAGCATGTATTCAATTGAAAATTTCTAAGTCCAAACAAGAGGGGACGTTGGTATAGGTAGATAAGAATCCTAAAGACCAAGTCATCTCAACGTGTATTCAATTGAACATTTCTAAGTCCAAACAAGAGGGGACGTTGGTATAGGTAGATAAGAATCCTAAAGACCAAGTCATCTCAGCATGTATTCAATTGAACATTTCTAAGTCCAAACAAGAGGGGACGTTGGTATAGGTAGATAAGAATCCTAAAGACCAAGTCATCTCAACGTGTATTCAATTGAAAATTTCTAAGTCCAAACAAGAGGGGACGTTGGTATAGGTAGATAAGGATCCTACAGACCAACTCATCTCAACGTGTATTCAATTGAAAATTTCTAAGTCCAAACAAGAGGGGACGTTAGTATAGGTAGATAAGAATTCTATAGACCAAGCCATCTCAGCATGTATTCAATTGAAAATCTCTAAGTCCAAACAAGAGGGGACGTTGGTATAGGTAGATAAGAATCCTATAGACCAAGTCATCTCAACGTGTATTCAATTGAAAATTTCTAAGTCCAAACAAGAGGGGACGTTGGTATAGGTAGATAAGAATTCTATAGACCAAGCCATCTCAGCATGTATTCAATTGAAAATTTCTAAGTCCAAACAAGAGGGGACGTTGGTATAGGTAGATAAGAATCCTATAGACCAAGTCATCTCAACGTGTATTCAATTGAAAATTTCTAAGTCCAAACAAGAGGGGACGTAGGTATAGGTAGATAAGAAACCTATAGACCAAGTCATCTCAACGTGTATTCAATTGAAAATTTCTAAGTCCAAACAAGAGGGGACGAAGGTATAGGTGGATGAGAATCCTATAGACCAAGGCATCCCAGCATGTATTTAATTGAAAATTTCTAAGTCCAAACAAGAGGGGACGTAGATATAGGTAGATGAGAATCCTATGGACCAAGGCAAGTCAACGTGTATTCAATTGATAATTTCTAAGTCCAAACAAGAGGGGACGTTTGTATAGGTAGATAAGATTCCTATAGACCAAGTCATCTCAACGTGTATTCAATTGAAAATTTCTAAGTCCAAACAAGAGGGGACGTTGGTATAGGTAGATAAGAAACCTATAGACCAAGTCATCTCAACGTGTATTCAATTGAAAATTTCTAAGTCCAAACAAGAGGGGACGAAGGTATAGGTGGATGAGAATCCTATAGACCAAGGCATCCCAGCATGTATTTAATTGAAAATTTCTAAGTCCAAACAAGAGGGGACGTAGATATAGGTAGATGAGAATCCTATGGACCAAGGCAAGTCAACGTGTATTCAATTGATAATTTCTAAGTCCAAACAAGAGGGGACGTTGGTATAGGTAGATAAGAATCCTAAAGACCAAGTCATCTCAACGTGTATTCAATTGAAAATTTCTAAGTCCAAACAAGAGGGGACGTTGGTATAGGTAGATAAGAAACCTATAGACCAAGTCATCTCAACGTGTATTCAATTGAAAATTTCTAAGTCCAAACAAGAGGGGACGTAGGTATAGGTAGATAAGAATCCTATAGACCAAGTCATCTCAACGTGTATTCAATTGAAAATTTCTAAGTCCAAACAAGAGGGGACGTTGGTATAGGTAGATAAGAATCCTATAGACCAAGTCATCTCAACATGTATTCAATTAAAAATTTCTAAGTCCAAACAAGAGGGGACGTTGGTATAGGTAGATAAGAATCCTATAGACCAAGGCATCCCATTCAATTGAAAATTTCTAAGTCCAAACAAGAGGGGACGTAGATATAGGTAGATGAGAATCCTATGGACCAAGGCAAGTCAACGTGTATTCAATTGATAATTTCTAAGTCCAAACAAGAGGGGACGTAGGTATAGGTGGATGAGAATCCTATAGACCAAGGCATCCCAGCATGTATTCAATTGAAAATTTCTAAGTCCAAACAAGAGGGGACGTAGATATAGGTAGATGAGAATCCTATGGACCAAGGCAAGTCAACGTGTATTCAATTGATAATTTCTAAGTCCAAACAAGAGGGGACGTAGGTATAGGTGGATGAGAATCCTATAGACCAAGGCATCCCAGCATGTATTCAATTGAAAATTTCTAAGTCCAAACAAGAGGGGACGTAGATATAGGTAGATGAGAATCCTATGGACCAAAGCAAGTCAACGTGTATTCAATTGAAAATTTCTAAGTCAAAACAAGAGGGGACGTTGGTATAGGTGGATGAGAATCCTATAGACCAAGGCATCCCAGCATGTATTCAATTGAAAATTTCTAAGTCCAAACAAGAGGGGACGTTGGTATAGGTAGATGAGAATCCTATAGACCAAGTCATCTCAACGTGTATTCAATTGAAAATTTCTAAGTCCAAACAAGAGGGGACGTTGGTATAGGTAGATAAGAATCCTATAGACCAAGTCATTTCAACGTGTATTCAATTGAAAATTTCTAAGTCCAAACAAGAGGGGACGAAGGTATAGGTGGATGAGAATCCTATAGACCAAGTCATCTCAACGTGTATTCAATTGAAAATTTCTAAGTCCAAACAAGAGGGGACGTTGGTATAGGTAGATAAGAATCCTAATGACCAAGTCATTTCAACGTGTATTCAATTGAAAATTTCTAAGTCCAAACAAGAGGGGACGTTGGTATAGGTAGATGAGAATCCTAAAGACCAAGTCATCTCAACGTGTATTCAATTGAAAATTTCTAAGTCTAAACAAGAGGGGACGTTGGTATAGGTAGATAAGAATCCTATAGACCAAGTCATCTCAACGTGTATTCAATTGAAAATTTCTAAGTCCAAACAAGAGGGGACGTTGGTATAGGTAGATAAGAATCCTGTAGACCAAGACATCTCAACGTGTATTCAATTGAAAATTTCTAAGTCCAAACAAGAGGGGACGTTGGTATAGGTAGATGAGAATCCTAAAGACCAAGTCATCTCAACGTGTATTCAATTGAAAATTTCTAAGTCTAAACAAGAGGGGACGTTGGTATAGGTAGATAAGAATCCTATAGACCAAGTCATCTCAACGTGTATTCAATTGAAAATTTCTAAGTCCAAACAAGAGGGGACGTTGGTATAGGTAGATAAGAATCCTGTAGACGAAGACATCTCAACGTGTATTCAATTGAAAATTTCTAAGTCCAAACAAGAGGGGACATTGGTATAGGTAGATAAGAATTCTATAGACCAAGCCATCTCAGCATGTATTCAATTGAAAATCTCTAAGTCCAAACAAGAGGGGACGTTGGTATAGGTAGATAAGAATCCTATAGACCAAGTCATCTCAACGTGTATTCAATTGAAAATTTCTAAGTCCAAACAAGAGGGGACGTTGGTATAGGTAGATAAGAATTCTATAGACCAAGCCATCTCAGCATGTATTCAATTGAAAATTTCTAAGTCCAAACAAGAGGGGACGTTGGTATAGGTAGATAAGAATCCTATAGACCAAGTCATCTCAACGTGTATTCAATTGAAAATTTCTAAGTCCAAACAAGAGGGGACGAAGGTATAGGTGGATGAGAATCCTATAGACCAAGGCATCCCAGCATGTATTTAATTGAAAATTTCTAAGTCCAAACAAGAGGGGACGTAGATATAGGTAGATGAGAATCCTATGGACCAAGGCAAGTCAACGTGTATTCAATTGATAATTTCTAAGTCCAAACAAGAGGGGACGTTTGTATAGGTAGATAAGATTCCTATAGACCAAGTCATCTCAACGTGTATTCAATTGAAAATTTCTAAGTCTAAACAAGAGGGGACGTTGGTATAGGTAGATAAGAATCCTATAGACCAAGTCATCTCAACGTGTATTCAATTGAAAATTTCTAAGTCCAAACAAGAGGGGACGTTGGTATAGGTAGATAAGAATCCTGTAGACGAAGACATCTCAACGTGTATTCAATTGAAAATTTCTAAGTCCAAACAAGAGGGGACATTGGTATAGGTAGATAAGAATTCTATAGACCAAGCCATCTCAGCATGTATTCAATTGAAAATCTCTAAGTCCAAACAAGAGGGGACGTTGGTATAGGTAGATAAGAATCCTATAGACCAAGTCATCTCAACGTGTATTCAATTGAAAATTTCTAAGTCCAAACAAGAGGGGACGTTGGTATAGGTAGATAAGAATTCTATAGACCAAGCCATCTCAGCATGTATTCAATTGAAAATTTCTAAGTCCAAACAAGAGGGGACGTAGGTATAGGTAGATAAGAAACCTATAGACCAAGTCATCTCAACGTGTATTCAATTGAAAATTTCTAAGTCCAAACAAGAGGGGACGAAGGTATAGGTGGATGAGAATCCTATAGACCAAGGCATCCCAGCATGTATTTAATTGAAAATTTCTAAGTCCAAACAAGAGGGGACGTAGATATAGGTAGATGAGAATCCTATGGACCAAGGCAAGTCAACGTGTATTCAATTGATAATTTCTAAGTCCAAACAAGAGGGGACGTTTGTATAGGTAGATAAGATTCCTATAGACCAAGTCATCTCAACGTGTATTCAATTGAAAATTTCTAAGTCCAAACAAGAGGGGACGTTGGTATAGGTAGATAAGAAACCTATAGACCAAGTCATCTCAACGTGTATTCAATTGAAAATTTCTAAGTCCAAACAAGAGGGGACGAAGGTATAGGTGGATGAGAATCCTATAGACCAAGGCATCCCAGCATGTATTTAATTGAAAATTTCTAAGTCCAAACAAGAGGGGACGTAGATATAGGTAGATGAGAATCCTATGGACCAAGGCAAGTCAACGTGTATTCAATTGATAATTTCTAAGTCCAAACAAGAGGGGACGTTGGTATAGGTAGATAAGAATCCTAAAGACCAAGTCATCTCAACGTGTATTCAATTGAAAATTTCTAAGTCCAAACAAGAGGGGACGTTGGTATAGGTAGATAAGAAACCTATAGACCAAGTCATCTCAACGTGTATTCAATTGAAAATTTCTAAGTCCAAACAAGAGGGGACGTAGGTATAGGTAGATAAGAATCCTATAGACCAAGTCATCTCAACGTGTATTCAATTGAAAATTTCTAAGTCCAAACAAGAGGGGACGTTGGTATAGGTAGATAAGAATCCTATAGACCAAGTCATCTCAACATGTATTCAATTAAAAATTTCTAAGTCCAAACAAGAGGGGACGTTGGTATAGGTAGATAAGAATCCTATAGACCAAGGCATCCCATTCAATTGAAAATTTCTAAGTCCAAACAAGAGGGGACGTAGATATAGGTAGATGAGAATCCTATGGACCAAGGCAAGTCAACGTGTATTCAATTGATAATTTCTAAGTCCAAACAAGAGGGGACGTAGGTATAGGTGGATGAGAATCCTATAGACCAAGGCATCCCAGCATGTATTCAATTGAAAATTTCTAAGTCCAAACAAGAGGGGACGTAGATATAGGTAGATGAGAATCCTATGGACCAAGGCAAGTCAACGTGTATTCAATTGATAATTTCTAAGTCCAAACAAGAGGGGACGTAGGTATAGGTGGATGAGAATCCTATAGACCAAGGCATCCCAGCATGTATTCAATTGAAAATTTCTAAGTCCAAACAAGAGGGGACGTAGATATAGGTAGATGAGAATCCTATGGACCAAAGCAAGTCAACGTGTATTCAATTGAAAATTTCTAAGTCAAAACAAGAGGGGACGTTGGTATAGGTGGATGAGAATCCTATAGACCAAGGCATCCCAGCATGTATTCAATTGAAAATTTCTAAGTCCAAACAAGAGGGGACGTTGGTATAGGTAGATGAGAATCCTATAGACCAAGTCATCTCAACGTGTATTCAATTGAAAATTTCTAAGTCCAAACAAGAGGGGACGTTGGTATAGGTAGATAAGAATCCTATAGACCAAGTCATTTCAACGTGTATTCAATTGAAAATTTCTAAGTCCAAACAAGAGGGGACGAAGGTATAGGTGGATGAGAATCCTATAGACCAAGTCATCTCAACGTGTATTCAATTGAAAATTTCTAAGTCCAAACAAGAGGGGACGTTGGTATAGGTAGATAAGAATCCTAATGACCAAGTAATTTCAACGTGTATTCAATTGAAAATTTCTAAGTCCAAACAAGAGGGGACGTTGGTATAGGTAGATGAGAATCCTAAAGACCAAGTCATCTCAACGTGTATTCAATTGAAAATTTCTAAGTCTAAACAAGAGGGGACGTTGGTATAGGTAGATAAGAATCCTATAGACCAAGTCATCTCAACGTGTATTCAATTGAAAATTTCTAAGTCCAAACAAGAGGGGACGTTGGTATAGGTAGATAAGAATCCTGTAGACCAAGACATCTCAACGTGTATTCAATTGAAAATTTCTAAGTCCAAACAAGAGGGGACGTTGGTATAGGTAGATGAGAATCCTAAAGACCAAGTCATCTCAACGTGTATTCAATTGAAAATTTCTAAGTCTAAACAAGAGGGGACGTTGGTATAGGTAGATAAGAATCCTATAGACCAAGTCATCTCAACGTGTATTCAATTGAAAATTTCTAAGTCCAAACAAGAGGGGACGTTGGTATAGGTAGATAAGAATCCTGTAGACGAAGACATCTCAACGTGTATTCAATTGAAAATTTCTAAGTCCAAACAAGAGGGGACATTGGTATAGGTAGATAAGAATCCTATAGACCAAGTCATCTCAACGTGTATTCAATTGAAAATTTCTAAGTCTAAACAAGAGGGGACGTTGGTATAGGTAGATAAGAATCCTATAGACCAAGTCATCTCAACGTGTATTCAATTGAAAATTTCTAAGTCTAAACAAGAGGGGACGTTGGTATAGGTAGATGAGAATCCTATAGACCAAGTCATCTCAACGTGTATTCAATTGAAAATTTCTAAGTCTAAACAAGAGGGGACGTTGGTATAGGTAGATAAGAATTCTATAGACCAAGTCATCTCAACGTGTATTCAATTGAAAATTTCTAAGTCTAAACAAGAGGGGACGTTGGTATAGGTAGATAAGAATCCTATAGACCAAGTCATCTCAACGTGTATTCAATTGAAAATTTCTAAGTCCAAACAAGAGGGGACGTTGGTATAGGTAGATAAGAATCCTGTAGACCAAGTCATCTCAACGTGTATTCAATTGAAAATTTCTAAGTCCAAGCAAGAGGGGACGTTGGTATAGGTAGATAAGAATCCTGTAGACCAAGACATCTCAACGTGTATTCAATTGAAAATTTCTAAGTCCAAGCAAGAGGGGACGTTGGTATAGGTAGATAAGAATTCTATAGACCAAGTCATCTCAACGTGTATTCAATTGAAAATTTCTAAGTCCAAGCAAGAGGGGACGTTGGTATAGGTAGATAAGAATCCTGTAGACCAAGACATCTCAACGTGTATTCAATTGAAAATTTCTAAGTCCAAACAAGAGGGGACGTTGGTATAGGTAGATGAGAATCCTATAGACCAAATCATCTCAACGTGTATTCAATTGAAAATTTCTTAGTCTAAACAAGAGGGGACGTTTGTATAGGTAAATGAGAATCCTATAGACCAAGTCATCTCAACGTGTATTCAATTGAAAATTTCTAAGTCCAAACAAGAGGGGACGTTGGTATAGGTATATGAGAATCCTATAGACCAAGTCATCTCAACGTGTATTCAATTGAAAATTTCTAAGTCCAAACAAGAGGGGACGTTGGTATAGGTAGATAAGAATCCTATAGACCAAGTCATCTCAACGTGTATTCAATTGAAAATTTCTAAGTCCAAACAAGAGGGGACGTTGGTATAGGTAGATGAGAATCCTATAGACCAAGTCATCTCAACGTGTATTCAATTGAAAATTTCTAAGTCCAAACAAGAGGGGACGTTGGTATAGGTAGATGAGAATCCTATAGACCAAATCATCTCAACGTGTATTCAATTGAAAATTTCTAAGTCTAAACAAGAGGGGACGTTGGTATAGGTAAATGAGAATCCTATAGACCAAGTCATCTCAACGTGTATTCAATTGAAAATTTCTAAGTCCAAACAAGAGGGGACGTTGGTATAGGTAGATGAGAATCCTATAGACCAAGTCATCTCAACGTGTATTCAATTGAAAATTTCTAAGTCCAAACAAGAGGGGACGTTGGTATAGGTAGATAAGAATCCTATAGACCAAGTCATCTCAACGTGTATTCAATTGAAAATTTCTAAGTCCAAACAAGAGGGGACGTTGGTATAGGTAGATGAGAATCCTATAGACCAAGTCATCTCAACGTGTATTCAATTGAAAATTTCTAAGTCCAAACAAGAGGGGATGTAGGTATAGGTACATGAGAATCCTATAAACCAAGTCATCCCAGCATGTATTCAATTGAAAATTTCTAAGTCCAGACAGGGGGGACGTTGGTATAGGTAGATGAGGAGCTACTAGACCAACACCTGTCCACGAGTATTCAATTGAAATTTCTAAGTTCAAAACAGTGTAAGTTAGTGTCTTGAAGTGCCCGATCGACGCCTACTGCCATGTTGGGTGCATGTAGGCGTAGCAAAATGCCTTCTAATCTGCTAGGCACATCGGGACTTAGTTTTTTTTCTGTCCTTTCTCTGCACCGTGTAGGTTGGCGTCTGGATGTGCCTCATCGACGCCTACTGTTACCTGGGATAGCAAGACGGGGAATAGGGATAAAGAATAAGAAAAGGGAGATAGACAGATCTAGATAAATACAGAGGTATAAAGAGAGACAGGCAAGGGAGATACATTTCATGATTCAACTTATATGCTAATAAGAAATAGTTGGTATATCAGGAACACAAGCATTGTTTTTACTGATTAATTTTACATCAGAATACACTTGTAGATTTTATGTAGCTTTTTTCTATAGGGAACATGCAAATAGCACACATAACATCTAGACATATAAATATATACATAAAACAATTATAGTTATGAGATATATCTGAACTAATCCAAAAAGACAATAATGATGAATATCATCACTTACCTTGGAAAATTATCCAGGCTGTATGCCTACTCACATTCCATCAAACACCAGGAAATCATGAGCCATTGCTTGGTTGATTTTTTTTATTTTTATTTTTTTCATACACATTTGTAATTGTGTTTTGCTTTATCAAGTATTTTTGTAGTTAATCTGTGGTGTTGGGAGAGGTGTTAACATGAATCAATTTTGCTTAACATTTTTTATTATGTATATTTTTTTCAGTTTACAGAGTCATTGCAGTACCAAGTCTGACACTGTAATTGCTTGAAAAGTATTGCATTGGGAAGGATTCTTTTTTCTTTCTTTTTTTTTTTTTTGAGGTGTGCAGGAATTTCAGTACGGGAAGTTTCTACTGATTTCAGATTCCAAGACAGCAAAGTTGTATTTTATTGTTTGTGTATTCTTTTATCAAGTTTTTACAGATGTTTTTGTGTTATGAAAGTGAAAATGAATGAGTTGCAAAGACATTTAGATTTTTGCATTCTTTTTTTAATTCTTCACCTTGTGTGATTTAATGTCCCAAGAGTGAACCAAGACGGATGAGTCTTATTCAGCAGAGGGGAAAAAAACAGGTTACCTTTGGTTGTCCTCAATGGATTTGTCCATAGTATAATGTGTCCAAGTTATTGCCCTAATAAAGTGAGAACCATACCCCAAAACTAATGCAGAACTCTACTTACGTATTGCACAGCTACAAGAGTTAACTTGTCTAGGATAAGTGGCATATAAGTTTGCACAAGTCACTATATAGCTCTATTTATTAACTCATATGAACTTAAATTGCTGAACATGTCTCAAAAATTTTCTACAGAGCTCTACTTAGAAATGAGCACTCTCAAAGACAATTTATCTAACATAATTTTGAAATATGTTTTATAAAGTTACCATAGAGCTCTCAAATATATTAGGCACTCAAATAAGAAACTTGTTTTAAATACTTGTCATATATATATATATATATATGCGTATATATATATATTAAACACTTACAGTATATCTATACTTACATATTGACATTTAGGTTTTCAAAACATACTGCAGAGCTCTTCATGTTTTCTGAATTTTATTCTTTCGTCTACTAATGTATTGAGCACTCTTAAGTATATTCGTGTAGCTGAATTGCCATACGTTTTTTGAAAGTCTATATTTAGCTCTACTAATGTATTGAACTCTGTCAAAATAAATTTATGCAGTTGAAATGCCATATCTGTTTCTCAAATGTTTTATTTAGCTCTACTAATATATTGAGCACTCTGGAAGTAGATTTGTCTAAAATAATTGCCAAAATGTTTCCAACTCTTACTCCAAAGCTCTATAAATGCATTGAGCACTCTTAAAGTAAAATCGTCTTGTATAATTAAACAAAGCAATTTTTAAATTTACTACACAGCTATATAAAACTATGGAGCACATGCAAGAATCATTGGTAAATATATAAATCACATAATTATTAGAAGTTATTTTTTTAATTGAAATACATATATATATATATATATATATAATCTATATATATATATATTCAAGGGAGACAATTTGTATATAGATCACATAATTATTAGAAGTTTTTTTTTATTGAAATAAATAAATATATATATATATATATATATATATATATACATACATACATATATATATATATTCAAGGGAGACAATTTGATATAGATCATATAATAATTAGAAGTTATTTTTATTAATTGAAGTAAATATATATATATATATATATATATATATATATATTTCAATTCAATCAATGAGACATAGAGCAATAAAGTCATGTTATTTAGATTTTTACTTAATAATAACACTTTAAAATAGTGCTCAAAACTAGACAGAGCTGATATTATAAAACGTTTATTTTATTACAGGATAAGTAAACATTAAGATTTAACCAGAGTTATATAAGAGTGCTCAATAAGACATAGAGCAATAAAGACATTTTATTTAGATTTTTATTTAATAATTACACTTTAAATAGTGCTACAAAAAGGGAGACAATTTGTATATAGATCATATAATTATCAGAAGTTATTTTTTTTATTGAAATAAGTAAATATATGTATATATATATATATATATATATATTACAGGGGGACAATTTGTAATTTTTATTAGACCTTATTTTTTTTATTGAAATAAATATATATATATATATATATATATATATATATATATATATATATTCAAGGGAGACAATTTTAATATAGATCACATAATTATTAGAAGTTATTTTTTTTTAATAAATATATATATATATATATATATATAAATATATATATTTTATATATATATAATCTATATATGTTCAAGGGAGACAATTGTTATATAGATGACATAATTATTAGAAGTTATTCTTTTTATTGAAATATATATATATGTATATATATATATATATATATATATATATTGACATTTTAGATTTTTCATTGAGAATCATAACATTTAGACTAAAATTATTAAAATTTATATTACATTATGTCATATTCACACAAGAATACCAAAAAAATTGTGGTTATCTAAATTGACGTATACATTTTTTTTAACTTATTACCTTGCTCTACTGATGTATTGAGCACTCTACATATAAGTCCTGTCATTTGAATTTCTGTGTATATATTTTAAATATTTACAGTTAGCTCTAAGTCTTACCATCAAATTGCCATACATATTTCCAAAAATTTAACTATCTCTACTAATTCATTAATCATTGTATATATTTATCTTTCTGTCTCTCATTATTTATCTATCTATCTATCTATAGAATTGAATATGTCTGTCTCTGTGTACATTTCTGTCAATTTTAGTCTACATATTCCAAATTTTGATAAAAAGGGTACTGAGATTTTGGAAAATCTATGTGATTGGTACTTGGACAGAAATTTGGCGATTGAGGGGTCAAACTTCAATGATTTGGCCTTTGAGAACCCTACAAATCTCCTCCGACAATTATGGGTCTAAAAACTTGAAATTTTACATATAGTTTCCTTGGACATGGATCTAACTTAATATCTCATTTGGAGCCCAAAACAATAAATTTTAAGGGTTCATAATAGGGGTCAAGTTTTAAAAAATTAACCGTTTCTCTGCTTTCTTTTTTGTTGGGGAGGGGGGCAGCATACACCGCTAAACACTGGGGCTACGCCAGTAACCCATGCTAGTATAATATATATATATATATATATATATATATATATATAAATGTATTTATTTCAATTTAAAAAAATAATTCTAATAATTATCTGATCTATATACAAATTGTCTCCCTTGAATATATATATATATATATATATTTATTTATTTCAATTAAAAAAAAATAACTTCTAATAATTATGTGATCTTTATACAAATTGTCTCCCTTGAATATATATATATATATATTCAAGGAAGACTATGTGAATATAGATAACAATTATTAGAAGTTATTTTTTTAATTGAAATAAATAAATATATATATATATATACATTTGAATTAAAAAATAACTTCAAATAATTATATGATATATATACAAATTGTCTCCCTTGAATATATATATATATATTTCAATTAAAAAAATAACTTCTAATTATTATGTGATCTATATACCAATGGTCTCCCTTGAATATGTATATATATATATATATATATATATATATATATATATATATTCAAGGGAGACAATTTGTATATAGATTACATAATTATTAGAATTTATTTTTTTTATGCTTAATTGAACTTTAATTCTTAGTTTTTCCATCAATTGTTTGACTTGGGTAATTTTTTTAATGTATATTTGAAAAAAATCTATGCGCTAGTTGAGATAAGAAATAAAGACAATTCTTACCTGTTACTTCCCAGGTGTTATCTCCACTTTTTCTCTTTTCTGCTTCTTGCTGAAACTCATGGCAATTTCATGTTTGTTTGTGTTCTTTGTTACATATATATAATTTTTACTGTGATGATTTTTTTCTTTTAATTATTAACAATTTTTTTTTGATTTATATAATAAAGAGAGACAACATAACTAATGGATTTTTTTAAAAATGATATATTTAACTTTCTGGCTATGATCAAACACCCATGTACTACTTGTTTATTTTTTTGTAGTTGCATAAGTTAGCTGATGAGAAGAAATACAAGCAGAACTGCATTCATTTAAATGAAGCTAATAGTTTAGAATTTGATTGTACCCAGATGTGCATGTACACAAAGAAAGAAACACTTACTTGAGGACTTCTGTAACTACAGGAAACATGTGGCAGCTAGGATAGCTGATGCTGCTGGATTCAGTTGTTTTTTTCCAATCCACATAATTCTCACAATAGCTGATAGTAGAATTCCATCATGATCAAGAGGAGTACCTGAAATTACAAAAATATACACACAGAAGGAAAGAAAAAGAATACTTACTCTACTTCTATGACAATGATTGCTGCCAACACTTCGAGATGCTAATGTTGGAAGAAACAGATAGACATACATCATACACAGTTTGATTGTACCCAGATGTGCTTGAACGCAAAGAAAGAAATACTTGATTCAAACTGCACAAGACATGTGGCAGACAGGAACGGTGATGCTGCTAGGTTTCGTTGCTTGTTCCAATCTATAAAAAAGAGGTGATATTTATAGTGTTGACAATCTACTGCTGTGTGAAAGCTGGAACAATGGAAACAGTTAAATTAAATTTTCAAATCACAAAGACTGAAATCGAAATAGAAAGAAGAAAGGGTGATACTATACTCATCTTCCTGTCGAAGCAGACTACTTGCTAGTGACTGTTCGTTCGCCATTAAA